>NW_024082542.1:88007-100666 GCF_003009895.1 Hyaena hyaena
ATAGCAGCACTCTCCACAATAGCTAAAACATGGAAAGAGCCTAAGTGTCCATCAACAGATGAATGGATCAAGAAGATGTGGTTTATCTATACCATGGAATACTACATGGCAATGAGAAACAATGAAATCTGGCCATGTGTAGCAACGTGGATGGACCTTGAGGGTGTTATGCTGAGCGAAATAAGTCAGGCAGAGAAGGACAAATACCATATGTTTGCACATATAGGAGGATTAGGAGGAACTTAACTGAGGAACAAGGGAGAGAAGAAGGGGGGAAATGATGGGGGTAGGGAGAGAGGCAAACCATGAGAGACTCTTGAATGTTGACAAAAACTGATGACTGATGGATGTGGGGGGGAGGGAGGGATGGGCATAGAGGAGGGCACTTGTGGGGATGAGCACTGGGTGTTATGTGGAAACTAATTTGACAATAAACTATTTGTAAATAAAAAATTAAAATTAAAAAAAACATTCAAATAATGCTTCAGTAGATAATCTGTACATAGGTCATTTGGTGCAGTCATAAACAAATCTCCTTTTACTCCTCTCTTTACTTTTAAGTAAAGTTACCAAGCATTTATGACTAGTGGTAAAAACAAAACAAAACAAAACAAAAAACAAAACAAAAAAAAAAAAACTAGTGGTTTTCCAATTATAAAAATTATACAAACTTGCCCTAGCAAAAAAGTCATTTTAAAAATATTTATTATGTAAATATTAAGGTGGTACACGAAGGTAGTCCTTGGACCATTAAGAACAGAGATCCAAAAAAAGGCAAAGGGGGTGTTAATAATCATCTTAAAACACATCCATATTCACTTCTCTAACTTAATATTTGTCAATATTTTCATGCTGATAAGAACAAGTGCCTCTCCTCGGATAAGTACCAACTGGCTGACAGTCATTCTTTACCACTGGTTTGGTGACTTCAGCCTTATTCAAAATGACAGGCCCTCCGATGTTTCTGCACGGTGATTTCACTCCCACCCACAGATTATACTGACCTCTTGGTCTACCTCATGCCGACTCTTGATTTCCTTCCTCTCAGGACCTAGTAAAAGGTAATCAATAAATGTTGACTACTCAACATGTTTCAAGTTTTCTACAACCATTCGATCTGTCAATCAAATTCTGTCCATAGACATGTTTTATAGATTTTTACAAACGTTGCTAGTCCTATAACTTGTCTAACCCCTTCAGTTTGCTAAAACGCTCGAGTTCAATCGTGGTGCCATATCAAATACATCTTTTGTATACTTAAGGTACCCCCAGGATCCAATACCATCCCTTTCTCACATAGCTATTTTGAAATAATAATACATCATTCCACAAAGTATGTCAGCCATTTTAAATGTGGTCTTGCCGGTGGACCCATCTAAGTTCTACAATCAGAAGCTCACCTACAGAAAAATAAAAATGCATACCTATGCCGTTATTTTCCTCGATTCTTTCATAAAGCAGTAATATCAAAAATATCTAGTTGTGAACTTCAAATTACCTTGGACTTGGAATTTGTTCCAAGTCATATTCCAGACTGTGTAGTCTGTTACCACATATTTCTACATTAAACTATTAGCCAAATCTACTTATAGAAACTGCTGATCTCTGTCCCAGAGACTGTATTTTATCGAATCTCAGCTTGAAAACATTTAGTTATACAAACCATGCACTGTGAACTTATAACCATACTACTGCCAAGGGGCCTTTGTTTCCTTTTTATGTTTCCATAAAGACTAAAGTTTAATACTTTGTAGGAGTCCAAGAATTGTTCACATTATTCTAAGTGCAAAGTGCCACTAATTATTTTTTCTTAATGGCACTGGGGAAATGCCACAGTAATTGTTAACTCTAATCCACAAGCTATTACTTTTCAATAGTATCTCTATTCTTACTCAAATTTTATATTGAATATATTATTTTTGCCATTGGACAAAAATAAAATATTGGTGGAATTATTAACCTTAAGGTTAACAGCAGCAACCCTCACGGTCTACAATCCACCAAGGAAATATGAACTACAAACTCCAGAGAAAGAAGTTCTTAAAATTATCACATAGTTTCATTTCAGTGTGTCACATCAGGTTTCAATTTTATTCCAAATATCTCCTAACACAACCTACCTGTGCGTGAATCTTTTCTCTTCAATCACTCTACAAATAAGTAGAAGTGTCTTTTTAATACTTCTTCAAATCCTCTTTAATTGTATTTAAAATACTAGGATACAGGGGCACTTGGATGGCTCAGTCAGTTAAGCACCCGACTCTTGGTTTCAGCTCTGGTCATGATCTCACAGTGTTGAGAGTTCAAGCCCTGTGTCAGGCTCTGCGCTGGCAGTGTGAAGCCTGCTTGAGATCCAATCTCTCCCTTTCTCACTACCCTTCCTCCACTCATGCAGTCTCTGTCTCTCTCAAAATAAATAAATAAACTTTAAAAATTTAATAAAATAAAATAAAATACGAGGATACACATCAGACTTTCTTTTCCTTGCTAAATAATGCATACCCTGCATGTCCTTTTGACAGTGTTTCCCAATCGTTTGTCAGTTCTTTACCTTGTTCCTGTTACTGCTTATTGAGGAAATCAATCAAGATAAAATTCTTCCCATCGTACTTACTAGAATGGATGTGGACCAGTGGGGTCACTTATTTTGTAATAGTAACTGCAGCCACCACTCCCTGAGCATCTGCTATGTAGCCATTGCTGTTGTAAACAGAGAAACATAGAATATTTTCTATAAACACTGCAATGACCCCCTAATATAAATAATATTATTGTCTCCAATTGTAGATAAGGAAACTGACATACCTCATATGAAGCAGAACTGGGATTCAAGCCCAGAGCTCTCAGGCCAAACCCTTAAATGCCATGTTTATTCGCACTGCCAGACTAATTACTGTGGGTCTTGTACTTGACTTATATCTGGTCTCACAGTAGGTGAGGAAAAAAAAGAACTTTATTCCAAGGTCACATGTTATGAAATTAATATTAATCAATCAGTAAAGTACAGGTAGACATTATTGATTTGAAAGGAGATAACTGCTTTTAATAAACAACTGACCCCTTAATTCTGGAAATAACTAAAATATATCTTACCAAAACTAGCCAATTTCATCTTTTCTCTAAGTTAATTTATTCTTCATTTAATTCCATTGCTTGTTGATTCATTTTCAATTTTGGGCTTCACTGTGGCCTTTATATTCTTTCCTTTTTGCCTTCTTAAATCTACGTCAGACATTCATGGTGCAGTCATGCAGAATTTCATTCCAAATGGAGATAGATTTTCATGCATATTATGACTGTGTGTCTGCCTTTCTCTATGTACACACATCCATATTAGTTGTATATAAAATCCTTTTTATGATACTAAAAATTGGCTTATCCAAAATTGCATCCTCTACAATTTAAAAGGTTTTAGATCCCATTTTGTATTTGAACAGTCTCTTTATTGTTTTGTGCAGCTTTTCAAAACAAGACACTACAGCACGGAATGAATTTTTTGCCAAGGGGCACCTGGAGTTAGAGGCAGAACTGGCACTGAAACTCTGTGCTATTAAATCACAACTCTCCCATCTGTTCCTTAATCTACCCAGCAGCGTGGAAGCTCAAAGGATTAAGTAAACAGGAGAACCACAGATTCATCAATGGGGTAAATTTCTCACTTATCTTTCCTCTCCGAATATGGCTCATTATCACTACTGTATTGTACTGTTCGTCACATAAAAACATAGGTAACTAAAGTACAACTTCATTAATTTGAGAAAATATCTGGAAGTAAAATGCAGAGTAGAATATGATGCTGGACCAATATGTTGGTTTGGATAGCTTCTCTTCAAATGCATTTCAGCTCTGGTCTGTAGTGTGGAAAAGGAATATAACAGAGACTGACAAATTCGGGTGTTTTTTTGTTGTTGTTTTTCAAACTTCTTACATAGATGTCACAAAAGGATAGCAGACAATGGTGTGTTTGGTTTACTAAGTTTTTCTTTTAATTGATTGCTAATATTTAACTATCAAAGTCTTCACATAAAAAGAGATTTCCAGGTCTTTTTACTCATGAGGTCCAGTTACAGTGGACACCACACACTGAATGGCTGAATATGTGCTGTCCCTACCAGACAGAGGCTGTCCCTCCAACGCACCACAACCTTCTGTCACCTGCTTCACTGACTTAATCGCCCAACTAATTTGTGTTGGACATGGAATTTGTGGCTTTGGAAGAACTTAATAAGCTCTGAAAGGTATCACAGGACACTTGACTCAACACAGTGAAATATGGTTAAGTCCAGTGACAGATAGATTCATTACAAAATCTCAGTGAATTCCATTATGCAGAACGGTTAGCCCAGGCCCAGACTACTAGATGGCTTTAAAAATGTAATTCATGAAAGTCCTGTAAGGACTAGATTTGCCCAACCCCAGATGTTTCTTCCCCTTTAAAAGTATCAAAAACAAGATATGGGGCGCCTGGGTGGCTGACTCGGTTAAGCTTGTGACTTCGGCTCAGAGCATGATCTCACAGTTAGTGAGTTGGAGCCCCAAGTCTGGCTCTGTGCTGACAGTGCAAAGTCTGGAGTCTGCTTCAGATTCTGTGTCTCCCTCTCTGCCCCTCTCTCATCGCGCGCGCTCTCTCTCTCTCACTCAAAACTAAAAAACATTTAAAAAATTGTTTAAGTATCACAAATAAGATAAAGAAATCATTTAAAAAAACTTAGTAATTTGGCAGGTCAATAAATATTACTTGCTCTTGCAATAAGGCCTGAAAACCCTTGACTAAAAATTTTAGCTTGTGACTGAGTCACTGAATCATTTTAATACCTAAGGAAACTGCAAAATGTATCTATTCTTAACAGTCCCCTGGACGAAGAATGACTAATGGAGGAAATGCAGACTCCAACGCTGTGCCCAAGAAATAAAAGGAAATTCCTAAATCTCTAAGCCCAAACCAGATTATGTCAAGACAGTTCCTCCAAGTAAATGGAGAGAAATTACTCCCCCACCCCAAACACGGAGAAAAATTCTCATTTGTCTATATAATTTGTGAAATAAGAACTATTCATAAGAAATAACTTTCAAGACTGTATCGAATTTGACCTAATTAGAAGAGTGGCTTTTCATCACGCTGGCACTGATTAAGGGCTTAGTTTACATTTAGGGAATGCCCCGCCTCTAAATGGCATTGCCATTAATCTGTTCCAGGACGCCGACAAAGACGCTCAGTCATAATGCATTGTCAGGTATTTTTTATCTTTTGCAAGAACTCACTCTCATGAGCAATTATAATCTAATTAAAGTCATTAATGTTTACTCCTCTGGGAAATACAGTTATTCATAGAGATCGGAATCTTTTATGTTTTCCCATGTACTGTACAATTTATATCTTGCTTCTCACTTGTGACAGTCTTCAGGAGTTATTTCCCTGTCCCCCTAAAATAGAAACATACCCTCTGGCAATGTTTTCAATATAGCTCCTTGCAGTTAAATTGAATAAAAAATGAATAATGTGTTTATTAAGAGTATCAAGAGCAGAGATGCAACTTTTCTCATTATGTTATATTACTGTTTCTGCTGAGCTACAAGATATTAATAATTTTATAACATAAATAGTAGATTAAGCTTTGAAAAGTCATAACATCTACAGGAACATACCTGGACTGAAAATACATCCACAGAGTGGCAATATCCTTTAAATCAAAGTAAAATACAAATCTGATACAAACTTTTAACATTTTATCTTCCTGGGAAGTGTTTATCATTTTTTAAAACAAAAATGCATTTTTATATTGCTGTTATGATATTGCTATGAACACATTCTCCGATATACCTAGGGGGTCCTTAAGCAAATAATATATGCATTAGAAAACACAAAATAAATTGTTTTATACTGTTTACTTAGCACTGCACCTGCCACATACTCTATTTCAAAACACAAATAAAATTAAATATTAATGGGCAATAATGACTAACACCTTTTTGCGGGGTTTATTTTGCCAGGCACTGTTTTAAATGCTTTGGGTCACCTCATTAGATCTTCATACCTCATTAATTAGATCTTCTTTTAACAGAAGGGGAAACTGAGGCACAGAAGGTGAAGCAACTTGCTAAAGTCAACCAGCCAGTAAACAGTGGGGTCAGGATACAAAGCCATACTGTGTGACTCTGGTGCCAGACCTCTACCGTCTTCCTGTGCTCTGCTGTCCCTTAAATGTAGGGCTTCTTCTTTTCAAAGCTGTAGTCATTCAAGTGCTATATACAAGTTTCAAACTCTCCTGCTGCCCCTTCAATGCTTCTGTGACAGTACTGCAAAGTAGAATTGTTTTCGGGGCCAGGGGGGGGATGTGTGTGCAAGTGAGCCAAATGCAGAGAGAAAGAGAATCCCAGGAGGGGCAGAGGAAGAGAAAGAAAGAGAGAGAGAAGCAGGGCTCACCCAAAGTAGGGCTCATCTTTTTACCCAAAACAGGGCTCGAGATCACCCAAAGCAGGGCATGAGCTCACCTGAAGTCGGGATCGAGATCACCCCATGTGGGACTCGAATTCACCAACCACTCGATCATGACCTGAGCCAAAGTCAGATGCCCACTGACTGAGCCACCCAGGTGCCCAAAGTAGATTTTTTTTTCAGTCTATGTCAAACACCAGGCCTGCCACTTACCACACTGCATGGACATAGGCTTTACATAGAAACTCTCCAAAGCCTCAGTTTATCCATCCGCAAAATGTTACCTACTTCACCGAAGTACTTCATATAAAGCACTTAGCCTGACTTGGAACAATCACTTGATAAATGTTGACAAATCCTATTACTATATTTTAATGTTCAACAAAGCGAGGACATGCATAGGGTGCTGTATTAAGGAGTCAAGAGATGTCCCTACAACATTAAACCAAACTCAATTTCATATTTAATACAAAGCTATGTTGGTTTTGGTTTGGGGTTTTTTATTTCAGTAATGTGAATATGCTCCATGAAATAAACAATGATGTTATTGGTGGACTTGCAGATACTTCTTACAGATTAAGAATACAAATTAAATAATAGGGAAGTGTCTATGACTTTTAAGTTAAAATTTTTTGAGAGAGAGAATGAGTAAGGAATGGAGAAAAAGGTGAGAGAGAGGGAGAAGAGACAGAGAGAGGGAGAGAAGAGAGGGAGAGAGAGAATCCTAAGCAGGCCCCACATTCAGTGCAAAACCCAATGCAGGGCTTGATCCCACAAGCATAAGATCATAACCTGAGCTGAAATCAAGAGTCAGACACATGGGGCGCCTGGGTGGCTTAGTCGGTTAAGCGTCCGACTTTCGCTTAGGTCATGATCTCGTGGTTCATGGGTTCGAGCCCCACATCGGGCTCTGTGCTGACTGCCAGCTCAGAGCCTGGAGCCTGTTTCAGTCTGTGACTCCCCCTCTCTCTGACCCTCCCCTGCTCACGCTCTCTCTCTCCTAGAAATAAATAAAACATTAAAAAAAAGAAAAAAGAGTCAGACACTTAACTGACTTAGCCACCGAGGCACCCTAAGCCAAATTTTTTACTGATATTTTTTAATGGTATATAAAATGAATGACGGTGAATCAGAAGAATATGTAAGAATTAAGCCCATGTTTTTATTTACTTCAGCACTCTTTGCTAAAGCCAACAAACAATTCTTAATTAACAGTATCTTGAATTAACATCCTTATGTGTAGCTTCCTTCCTGTATGAGAAATATTTTAAGGATATTTTTATCCAAGCTTACCATCCCTTCAATTGTGAGTGTCTTGAGTGCTAGTGGTTTCCAAATTTTTAATTGCTCTAAAGATAATGACAATTTTAAACAAGTGAGGTGTATTATGATAGAATGATTTTTAAAGAGTAAAATTCAAGCGGAGCTATTGAAGTTTACATTTCAGGGCTCCTCATCTTCATGGAACTGCTTCTAGTACCCTGAGATGCTGAGTTGGGGGTACATTTAGTTTTAATTTAGTGGGAGTTATTTACATGGTTTACAGTAACTTCTCTTTATAGTTTTGTTAGTACTGGCTTTCCTGATATAGAAATGGATTCCAAAAGATTCCTTTTGGAAGGAATCTTCCTGTGTCTGATTCTACATTTCTTTGTCCTTTTATATAAAAGAGCCCTAACTAGATGAATATAAGGGAAAGGGAGCAAAAATAATATAAAAACAGAGAGGGAGACAAACCAAAGAGACTCAAATACAGAGAACAAACAGGGTTGATGGAGGGGTGTTGGGTAGAGGGATGGGCTAAATGGGTGAGGGGCATTAAGGAGGGCACTTGTTGGGATGAGCACTGGGTGTTATAAGTAAGTGATGAATCACTAAATTCTATCCCTGAAATTATTATTATACTATCTGTTAACTAACTTGGATTTAAATTTTAAAAAAGGAAAAAAAAGAAAGAAAGCTTAAAAAAAAAAAAAAAGCTTCCAGGGAAACCAGGAAACCTTTAACTTCTTGGAAGTGCCTTTAAAGAGAAGCCCCTTGGGGTGCCTAGGTGGCTCAGTTAAGCTTCTTCGAATTCTGTGTCTCCTTCTCTCTCTCTGCCTCTCCCCCACTCGCACTCTGTCTCTGTGTCTTAAAAATGAATAAACATTAAAAAAATTGAAGAGAAGCCCCTTTCTCTTTTCTGATAGCTAGAAAATAGTGATGATGTCTGGAATCAGAGCATCTTGGGTCTCAAGGAAGAAACCTCATGTTAAGAGTGGCAAAACAACACAGGAGAAGGAAGGATTGGTAAACTCCCATTACAGACTTGGCCTGCTCACTTCCATAGTCGTTGTTTTTCTTTTTTTAGTTTTGGAAAGAAAAATAAAATAAAAATAAAATCTTTCTTAAGGGGAAAAAAAAGCCCTAAACTGCAAAAGGGCTTCAAGGTCAAGTCCTGCAACACCTGGACCTACCCTCATAATGTGTTAACAGAAAGTTTATTAGCCTATTTCCACACTTCTCCCAGATAGTCACCTACAGCATCAAATGAAATCGTTTTCACTGCAAAAGAGCAAGGCTTCCAGGAGAAAAGAAAAAATACAGGTACGGGAGTGTCAGAACCAAGCAAAGTTAAGAAATCTTTTAAAATCCTCCATTATTCTTTGTAACATACAGTTATGTTCCATATCTAGGTCAATTTCATCATCATTCATTTCATCATTTCATTCATATAGTCAAAGTATGCAATGATTTGATCACAGCTAAGATCTCATAAGAAAGATATTAATCTTATTTTATTTTTTTAAAATGTTTTATTTATTTCTAGGAGAGAGAGAGAGAGACAGCGTGAGCAGGGGAGGGTCAGAGAGAGAGGGAGTCACAGACTGAAACAGGCTCCAGGCTCTGAGCTGGCAGTCAGCACAGAGCCCGACGCGGGGCTCGAACCCATGAACCGCGAGATCATGACCTAAGCGAAAGTCGGACGCTTAACCGACTAAGCCACCCAGGCGCCCCGATATTAATCTTATTTTAGATTTAATCCTTTTGGAATATGCCCACTACCTGAGAGGAAAGGTTGGTAAAAGTGTAACCTTGATAAAGGCATGAAATTATACCTACACACACATAAATATAAATATAAATAATTGTCTTTGGTTTTTCAATTTTGGAAAGGTCAAAGTTAAGAAAGGCTATCATCTGGAATCTTTCCTTTCAAAGAGTCCAATTCACTCCTGGGAAGGATTTCTGAAGTCTACAATAACCTTCACTTAATTACCACCCTAAAATTTCATCTTAAATGCCTGGTCAATAGATGCAGTGGCTCTAAAATCTCCAACCGACCCAGAGAGCCCCAAAGGCTGGTATCTATCAACAAAACACCTGTGTAACATCTATTGAGCATTTTGTTCTAGGCATCATGAAGCTACCTAAAAGCCCATCTTAGTTTTATGGTAATTGACACAGCAAGTGAAATGATTGTGAGCTTTTAGGTGCCATATGAAATGTGCTAAGATGTTGCTGAATCAGTAGATGCTACACATACTTCACTGCCTTCTGGGGTGGGGGGGGTTACACATAGTGTTGCATCCAGCTTGATAAAAAGACTGAAATTTATTGACTGCAACATGCAAAAAACCCTTATGCCCAAGAAGTTTGGTGTTTACTTACAGCCTATCACAATAAAAAAAAACAAAAAACATTAAAAAGTTTTCTCGAAAGATTATGTATCCCAGTATTTGGTATTTAAGGGTATTAGTCTTGAATTCTGTCTTAAAATCATTTTTCCCAAGAAATCTGCTGCACGAGTATATTGGAATTACATAGTATTCTAGCTCCACCAAGTGACACTTTTGTACCATTGCCATGTTGCTGCTATTCATCTGTTAACCTCGGAGTGGAAACTAACGAAAGAATACCTTCTACATACAACCTGTTCATCCAGCTGGTCAAACTTGAAGGCATTTTACTCTACTCAATCACGGTTCCAAAAAAACATTACATTTGTACTTCTAAAATTCCATCCTCCACTCTGCCCTCCTAAAATATATGAGTTAGAAATAGAAAATCAGACAATAATAGGATTTTTTGAAATTCACTATTTTACATTCCATTCTGAGTGTATGATTATAGTTGTTGAAAAATTGGATGCAAGTTTCTTATTCTCCCCAAATATTTGTGTTTTATAAATTAAACTTTATATAATTCAGAGTAGTTTTGCCAGGGGTAGAGCTTACTTAAAACAATAAAATAATAAAATAAAATAAAATGGTTAAAATGGAAAAGGTTGTGTACTTCACCCCAATACATTTTTTAAATTAAAATAAATAAAAATAAAAATCTACCAGGCATATAAGAAAGCATCATGAACATTTTTAAAAGATGATTTTGAAGAGTAAAGGTTTCTCTAATATTTCTATTTATAAACTATAGGAGAAAAGGGAGATTTTTTGTCAAAAAAAGGATATATTGTATTTCCGATAATAAAAATAACACACGACCATTATTCAAAATAAATAAATAATTCATGATATGGAAAAATATTTTTAAAAGAAAACAAAAAAAATTTGGAAACTATTCATAATTCCTCTACTCAAATGTAACCAAAATGACATTCTAGTGGATATCCGGTTATTTGCTATACATATATTCACATACATTTCTAGAAGGTACAAAAATAGTATCAATATAATACAATTTTCATGTTTTTTTCTTAATGGAGGTTATAATGTATACTATCATCTGATACAGATGCATAGTGCTCCAAAATAGGAATATATTATCTTTTGTATAGCCAATGTCCAATTGTTAAACATTTTTGTTGCTGCCAATATTTCCTCTATAATAGACAACTATAAATATTCTCAGGTCATAGCTATATTAATATCGGATAATGTTTAAAGCAAAAAAGCATTATTAGAAAAAATAATTAAATTAAACTTCATAGTTAAAGGGGTCATTTTGGGGTGCCTGGGTAGTTCAGTCGGTTAGGCATCCAACTTCAGCTAAGGTCATGATGTCACAGTTCGTGGGTTTAAGCCCCGTGTTGGGCTCTCCTGACAGCTAGCCCAGAACCTGGAGCCTGTTTCAGATTCTGTGTCCCCCCCTCTCTGACCGTCCCCTGTTCATGCTGTCTCTCTCTCTCAGAAATAAAAAATATTTTAAAAAAATTTTAAAAGGTCATTTCACCAGGGGTGCCTGGGTGTGGCTCAGTTAGTTAAACATCCATGCCAACAGCACAGAGCCTGCTTGGGATTCTCTCTCTCCCTCTCTCTTTGCCCATCCACGATCATGTACCCAGGCACCCCCAAGGGGCTTCTCTATATTTATTTATTTATTTATTTATTTACAAATAGTTTATTGTCAAGTTGGTTTCCATATAACACCCAGTGTTCATCCCCACAAGTGCCCCTCTCTGTGCCCATCCCCTCTTCCCCCCCCCCACATCCATCTGTCCTCAGTTTTTATCAGCATTCAAGAATCTCTCATGGTTAGCCTCTCCCACTTTCCCCCACTATTTCCCCCCTTCTTCTCTCCCTTGTTCCTCCGTCAAGTTCCTCCTAATCCTCCTATACGTGCAAACATATGATATTTCTCCTTCTCTGCCTGACTTATTTCGCTCAGCAGAACACCCTCAAGGTCCATCCACGTTGCTACACATGGCCAGATTTCATTGTTTCTCATTGCCATGTAGTATTCCATGGTATAGATAAACCACATCTTCTTGATCCATTCGTCCGTTGATGGACACTTAGGCTCTTTCCATACTTTGGCGATTGTTGAGAGTGCTGCTATGAACATTGGGGTACATGTGCTCCTATGCATCAGCATTTCTATATCCCTTGGGTAAATTCCTAGCAGTGTTATTGCTGGGTCATAGGGGAGTTGTATTGTTAATTTTTTGAGGAACCTCCACACTGTTTTCCAGAGGGGCTGGCACCAGCTTACATTCCCACCAATAGTGTAGGAGGGTGCCTGTTTCTCCACATCCTCGCCAGCGTCTTGTGTTCTCTGATTTGCTCATTTTAGCCACTCTGACTGGCGTGAGGTGGTATCTCAGTGTGGTTTTGATTTGTATTTCCCTGATGAGGAGGGATGCTGAGCATCGTTTCATGTGTCTGTTGGCCATCTGGATGTCCTCTTTGGAGAAGTGTCTGTTCATATCTTCTGCCCATTTCTTTACTGGGTTGTTTGTTTTTCAGGTGTGGAGTTTGGTGAGTTCCTTATAGATTCTGGATATTAA
>NW_024082542.1:103255-127781 GCF_003009895.1 Hyaena hyaena
GTTCATAGCAGCACTCTCCACAATAGCTAAAACATGGAAAGAGCCTAAGTGTCCATCAGCGGACGAATGGATCAAGAAGATGTGGTTTATCTATACCATGGAATCCTACATGGCAATGAGAAACAATGAAATCTTGCCATGTGTAGCAACATGGGTGGACCTTGAGGGTGTTATGCTGAGCAAAATAAGTCAGGCAGAGGACAAATATCACATGTTTGCACATATAGGAGGATTAGGAGGAACTTAACTGAGGACCATGGGAGAGAAGAAGGGGGGAAATGGTGGGGGAAAGGGGGAGAGGCAAACCATGAGAGACTCTTGAATGCTGAGAAACAAACTGAGGACTGATGGATGTAGGGGGGAGGGGGTAGATGGGCATGGAGGAGGGCACTTGTGGGGATGAGCACTGGGTGTTATATGGAAACCAATTTGACAATAAAGTATTGGTAAAAAAAATAAATAAAGTTAATTTTTACTACTTCTCTTCTTCTCCTGGATTTAGGGTGTTCTTGTTGCTCTGCCTCTAGTTCCTTTAGGTGAGCTGTTAGATTTTGGACTTGCGCTTTTCCTAATCGCTTGAAATAGGCCTGGAGAGCAATGTACTTTCCTCTTAGGACTGCCTTTGCCGCATCCCATAGATTTTGTATTGTTGTGTTTTCATTTTCATTTGTTTCCATATATTTTTTAATTTCATCTCTAATTGCCTGATTGGCCCATTCATTCTTTGGGTGAGTTCCTTATAGATTCTGGATATCAACCCTTTATCTGATATGTCGTTTGCAACTATCTTTTCCCATTCTGTTGGTTGCCTATTAGTTTTGAGGGTTGTTTCCTTTGAAGGGGCTTCTCTTTAAAGGCACTTCCTTTCTTCTCTCTCTCACAAATAAATAAAACTTTAAAAATTAAAAATTAAATTAAAAATACAAGGGTCACTTCACCAAAATGATATAAAGATTTTAAACGCGTACACATCTAAAGCATGGCTTTAAATTTAAAAGCAAAAATCAACAGAACTAAAATATGTTAACATTATATAAAGAATTTATATAAGGAATTTTACATTATATATAATATGCATTGCATATGGAATTTTTATACACTTTGGTTACTGTTGTATTATATTCTTATATATTTACCAAAACATGGTAAAATTATAGAAAATTTGAACAACATAATTAATAAGGATGTTTAGGAGAAAGTATAATGAATACTGAACCCAACAATGAAAAAATACCTACCTTTTTCAAAAACATGAAAACGTATATAAAAGCTGAGCACGTGCTACTCAAAAAGCAAAATTCAACAATTTTAAAATCATTGTTTTCATATGGACCATATTGCAATTTAAATATGACATTACAAAGATAATTTTTTAAATGTCCATTGAAATTAAGAAATTTTCTAAATAATTCAGACTAGAAGAAAGCATGTAATGAAAATCAGAGAAAACACAGAACTGAATTATAAGGAAAATAATCCCTATGAAAATTGTATTATTTAGTTCCTTAAAAAAAAGAAAAGCTTAAAATCTTTCATTAAAGATTTCAACTTAAGATGTTAGAAAAGGAAAAATGGTAAAAGTAAAAAAGTAGAAATAAAATAATAAAATAAGAATAAAAATTAATTTAATAGGGTAAAAAAATTAGAGAAAGAAGACCAATGAACTAAAAGTTGGTTCTTGGAAAATATTAATGAAATTGACAAACTTGTAGCAAGATTGATGAAGAATGAAAGAAGCCTTTCCCAAAAATGTTAAGAATGAAAAAATAGGTATCGTTACAGATGCATCATTATAGAGATTAAAAATATGAATAACTTTATCCCAATCAATGCAAACATTTAGATGAAATGCATAAATTCTATATATATATATTTATGTATAGATGTACACATAAACATACATACATATATACATAGCTACACAGCCACATATATATAAAACTTTACCCAAACTAAATCAAAAGAAAAACTTTTAAAAATTAATAAATTCAATTCATTAATTAAAGAAAAGGAGGCAACAATCCACAATATTTATACACACACACACACACAGGCCTATAGATTGTAACTATTTCTTGGTCCAATCTTACACAAATTCTTAGAGACAGGAAAAACAAGGTATAATCCCTACTCACTTTATGAAGCTAGTACAACTTTTATGCCAAAGGCAGTGTAGGAGAAAGAGCAAGATCACTAGTGAATTTAGATAAAAATATGCTAAAGAAAACATTAGCAACCTGAATCTAGTAATGATACCCCATGACCAAGTTGTGCTTCCTCCCAAAAACATAAGGTTGGTTCACTATATTAACATTTAAGGAGGAAAGATCATATGATTATTTCAATAGAATAAAAAAAACATTTCATTCATACTGTGATTCTCTCAACAAATATATCATATATATTAGTGCTTATTATGTTCCCAGCATTGTTCCAGGTACTGAGAAAAATCCCTATCTCTATGAAGTTTGTTTTTCACTGAAAAATGTGCAAACAAATGAGATAAAGTACAGCAGATGGTGTTACATGCTATGGAGAAAAATTAAGCAAGGGAGGACACTACGGGAAGCTCAAAAGAGGTTGGTGGTTGAAATTTTATATAAGATCGTTGGGAAAGGCCCCACTGAGAGGATGATATCAAAGAAAACCTGAAGGTGAAGAAGATACGGAAATACAAGAATTCTGACAGGAAGCACAGCCAGCACAATGGTTCTGGCCAAGAGGGGACCTGGACTATTTGAAGAAGAGCTATGTGTCTGGAGCATAGTGAAGGAGGGACTTTTGAAGGAGTTGGGATCCAGTGATAGAGCATATAGCAGAGAGTAGGAAATGAGACTGCATAGGGCTTTGTAAGGACTTTGGTTCTTACTGCCAGACTGGATACCATTAAAGGGGGTAAAACAATCAATCAATCAACCAACCAATCAATAAAAGGGATAAGATGTGATTCCACGTTAACAGGATCGCTCTGACAACGTAGCAGAACAGACTATAGGAGGACAGGATGAATGCAGGATGACTAGTTAAGATCCAGGCAAGAGATGACAGCAGCTTGGACCAAGATGGGACTACTGAGGGAATGAGAAGTCATTAAATTCTGAAGCTATTTTGAATGAAGAGACAATGTTCTTTGCCGACCGATGGGGTGGATATGGAGTCTGAGAAAAAGAAGATCCAAAGGTGATTCCAAAAGTGTTACCTGCACAACTAAGAAAATTCAGCATTCATTTATGATTTAATTCTTTAAGTTTTTTTTAAAAAAAGAAAAATCAGCCCTTTACCTAAGTACAAAAATAAAATGTCATTGCATTACAAAAGAAAGCAAGCCCTAGGGCAATCACGGATGGTGGATGACTAGAAAACAAAAGAAACTTCACCTGACTAGCGACTTGCATGCATTCAACCTCCTAAACCAAGTAGGGACATGAAGAGCTATCAAGACACTTACATCCCGGTGACCGAAACCTGCAAGTTCTAGCAAATGACAACTGGGCCCAAATTTTCTGAACTCTCCCTTATGGCACCCTACATCAGTCCCCTGGCCCCTGCTGAGAAATGGTTTGCCTTCCAAACATTTTTAAGTCCATTTTTTTTTAACTTATGATACATTATTCTCACAGAAACAATGTTAGAAACCGTGTATTACAGCCCACAGAAGTCCACTTAACCCATAACAGAGATGAGTTATATTGTTATTAATAGGCCCACAGAATCTAACCATCTTTGACAGTCTTGTCCCTCAGGGAAAACTGAAGCCAACTTCCACCCCAAACACCACAGAGCTTTTTCCTCTTAATGTAGTTCTAGGAATGGGAGAGTAAATTCTCCCCCTGCCTGCTATCCAAAGCCACTGGGGTAAGATTCTGATTGACCTATCAGCACCAGAAAGAAAATTTAGGAAACAAAAAACATCCCACAGTCCTAGACCACCCCAACTCCCTACCCTAACAAAATGCACCCAGACAGTTTCAGACATAACCAGAGACAGCAAGGAAGAGCCCTGAGCATACCCAGAAACCACAGAGATCAGAACTTTTGATCCATTCCCAGCATGCTTTGTGAAGAGGACTTAGGGCAGCCAGGCCTAGAAATGGGTCCTTTGGTCAAGGTTCCAGCCTAAGATGAATTTTTGAGTTCCGTATTCAATCAAGAGCTGTCTGAACTGTAGCAAATAAATATTATCAATCAGAGGTTAGGGGATAATAAGACACTCCCTTCCCTGAGGCAGAAGAAACCAGGAACACATTATTGGGCCAGAGAGGCCCATTGGCCTGTCATTCATAGCACAGGATTGTGGGTAAATGGGTTTTCTATAGATGCTCTACAACACCCTTGGGAGACAAACGGGTGACAGGTACAGTTCCTCCCATTTTTCATGAAGAGGAAATGAAGCCCAAAAAGTATAAGTGGCAGACTTCCAGAAAGCTTTTCAAAAAATAAGAAACAAACCTTCCGCAGTCGGCCGCTTCTCTCTCTAGGTGAAAAGTCCTACATCAAATGCAAGTGTTTCCTCTTGAGACTTGCTGAAAAGTCTTCTGGGATTTGTTGATGAAGCATTTTTCAGGTCTCATGGGGGAAAAAATGGTAATTTATAATTGTGACATTTTGCAAATGTTTCAACCTTCTGCATAGCTAATTATGCTTCCTAGGGCTTTGCCTACATTTTTCTTGACTATTTGAATTAGTGATGAATTACTTGGCATATTTCTTCTGATTACACTTGAAATTAAATCTTCTTACTTCTAGTGGGTTTTTCTCTCCTCTACTTCTTTTCTAATTATCTGGACTACTCAGAAAGAATATTGATATCTACTCTCATTTCTCGCAAATGCACGTTATATAATTTTTATGTGTACATGTCAGACTTACCAAATTCATCTTCCTCCTCCAGAAAAGATACTCTTGTAGTCTACTTTATGTTCAAATTATCTTTATGAATTACAGTTTATTACGTAAATCCATCTTTCCATACAAATAGGACTTCTTAGAAATCTCTTTAGGCTGAAAGGTGTAATGGGTTTTGAAATACAGTTTTTTTAAAAAAAGATGATAAATACACAATATAGAGAAAAAGAGAAAAAAATGGACGGGATAGTAACATAGATGCCTCTTACTCTTCAGTCATTTAAGCCATAAGGAATTCTTATTACACTTTTTTCTGGCATCTCAGCTGAAGTTCTTTAAGGCATCCAGCCTACCAGCCTTCTTGAAATTTTTCCTTTTCCCTAATGAAAAGAGTAATGTACACTTCAGAAAGGCTCATTTTTTAAAAATTCATATCTGAAAATAGACTTTTCTGACTTCATTTGAAGTCAAATGTAAGGTTCTTAACACTCACCGTCTCCCAGGATAACCAGAGAGAAAGAATTAAAAAGAAACAACATAAGTACCAGAGACAAACAATAAGAAAGACTGGCCATTTCCCCGTTTGAGACCTAGTGTCTAATGTCTCTGCTGTCATCTGGAATGTGTGAACCCTGCTGGCAAGTAGATGAAAAAGCTCTGGGTGGTCTATCACCACAACAGTCAGCAAGAGGAGAACAGATAAAGGAGAATGAGCCAGACCAAGAAACAAAGAAAAAGACTAAAGACAAAATAGGCTTCTTTCTTTTCACTCAGCACAAGGCTCTTTGCTTCTTTCTTCCCTGTGACACGCAATTGCCCCCAAATCCTGAAAACGGTATCTAAGAATAAAAAGTGCTTTTTAGACTGGAGTCATTCCGCCATCAACCAGAAGACCAGTCCCCCACGGAAACAGGGGCAGGGACCAGGTGCTGTCACAGACACGTCCAAGAGAAGTAGTCGCCACCATGAGAGGGGGTGACCCCAAAGAGAGCTGGAGGCAGATTCTACTATACACCAATGACTGGGAAGAAAAAAGTTTAAGTCATATATGGTTTCTGTCTGCAAGGTTATTTCAGTATATAATTCAGATTTTTTATTCCCTCAGCTTCTCTACCATTGTTTTCTTTTTCACATAACAGTGTTATATATGAATATATAACAATGAAAATATATCCTATTCTATGAAATGTATATAAATTTACATTATTTACTTTTCTATAATAAAATATATATTCATTTACTCAACAAATATATAGGAATGAATGTAATGAATGGAGCACAGTCGGCCCTTCCCCAGTCTCACTTCAACTCTTTACTTGTGGTTGAGCTAAATAATACTTACAGAAACTGTTTGGAATAAAAAATTTCCAGGGATAGGGGCGCCTAGGTGGCTCAGTTGGTTAAGCATCTGACTTCAGCTCAGGTCATGATCTCATGGTTTACGGGTTCAAGCCCTGCATCGAGCTCTGTGCTGACAGCTCAGAGCATGGAGCCTGCTTTAGATTCTGTGACTCCCTCTCTCTCTGACCCTCCCCTGCTCATGCTGTCTGTCTCTCTCTCTCTCTCTCTCTCAGAAATAAATAAAACATTAACAAAATTTTTTTTGAATTTTCAGGGATATAACCATGTCAAAGAATATTTATTTATGTGATGAAATGGACACAATGTATTGCTAAGTTAAAAACACTAACAGTTTATCACTGACTATAAAACAGTATATCACAGTATATTATAATTTTAGTTATAATTATATATTCATTACCTCCCTCATCAGATAGTTATTGACTATCTACCATATACCAGTCACTATTATACTCAAAAAGATCCTTTGGCCTGTAAGAGTTTGCACTCTAGAAGGTAGGGGGAGTAAGGGGAGATGGAGAGAGAGTAGGAGAGGTATAAGCCTGGCAATAAACAACAGATGCGATAAAATAAGTATGTTCTGTAATATGTTTAAAAATCCTAAGTTCTTGAAGAAATGCAGGCTGGAATAGGGAAAGGGAAACTGGATATGGTGGGTTTAAGGAAACGTGGGGGTGGGCTGCAGCTTTAAACAGGGTTGTCAGGCTAGGCTACTTTGACAACGTGAGATCTGAGCAAAGACTGGAAGGAGAGGAGTGTTCACAGACATGGTCCCAGTTGGAAAAGAGCTAGAACAAATGCCTGAAGGTAGAGTATGCCTGGTGTGGGCGAACAGCAGCAATGACATGAGTGTGGCTCCAGTAGAGGGAACAAGGAGAAAAATAAGGAAGTCAGAGATATACTAAACGCGGGCAGGTGAGGTGAGTCCTCATAAGACAGAGAGTAGTTTAGTTGACTCTTGAATAACACAGGTTTGAACTGCAGGGTCCATTTATAAACAGATTTTTTCAATAAATATAATATAGTTCTATAAATATACTTTCCTTATGATTTTCCTTTTTAAAGTTTATCATTTATTTATTTATTTATTTATTTATTTATTTAGACTGAGAGAGCATGAGCAAGAAGGGGCAGAGAGAGAGGGGGAAAGAGAATCCCAAGCAGGGCATCCTCACACAGGGCTTGATTTCAGGATCTGTGAGATCATGACCTGAGCTGAAATCAAGAGTTGGACACTTAACCAACCGAGTCAACCAGGCATTCCCCTTATGATTTTCTTAATAACATTTTCTTTTCCCTAGCTTCCTTTATTGTAAGAATACAATATATAGTAAACTGAACATAAAACATACATAGGAATCAACTATTTATGTTATCAGTATGGCTTCCTTCTGGTCAAGAGTAAAGTTTTAGGGAATTCAAAAGTTATACACAAACTCTTGTGGGGATGGGGGTGAGTTGTTCAAGGATCAACTGTATTATTTTCTCCATAAGAATACTAAAAAAGCGTAAGCCAAAAAGTTTGCTTTTTTTTGAGTGGCAGGTTTACAAATAATTTACATTTTCTTTGTGCTTTTTTATTTCCAGTTTTATTGAGATATAACTGATACACATTACTGTAGAAGTTTAAGGTACACAGCATAATGGTTTTTCTTGCAGATCCTGTGGAATGATGATCACAATAAGTTTGGTTAGCTTCCACCTTCTCAGATAAAAAAAAAGAAAAAGACATTTCCTTGTGCTGAGAACACTTAGGGTCAACTCTCTTCACCCCATACCATAGAGCAGCATTAACTATAATCATCATGCTGTACATTACACTGCTAGTATGTATTCATCTTAAAACTGCAAATAAGTACATTTTGTCCACCTTCCCATCATTGTGCTTTGTTGTGTACTGGTTTTACAGCTAGGGGGAATAAAGTTATCATAGGTAACAATTTTAATAAAATCTTGGAAGAAATCCAGGCTATCTTAACCCCTCATTCTCTGCCACAGCTGTGAGGAAGGTATGCCTACAGAACTCAGAGATCCCCCTGGCTATGAGCACACACCTTGCAAGCCACAGTCTCCCTCCTCGCAGCAAGAAAGGTAAAAGAGAGTCAACAGCCTCAAGTAGTCAGAATATCAGAAACCCAGAGCACATCAGGGCGTGCTGCTTGCTGGAGTCAGTGCCTCCATTGGTTTGATCTGACAGGTCCAGGGCCTTGCCATCTAGACCTGGGAGTCTCACCTGCAGAATTTCTGCCTGAGCCAGTCATATCCACAGACATTGACGGGGCACCAATGATACAATCTCTGTCACTGTGGGTTCAAAATCTAGGAGATTTTGGCAAAAATCTCTTAAATCTATTGGCTAAATCTACAATTACAGTAAGCCATAATAAGGGATACAGCAAATGTAAACAGAGGTCTTCCCCCAGAAGAATGGCCAGAGTATGTGGAAGGAAGGATGAGGAGGTCTTCCAGGAGGAGGATGCCTGAGGTCAATTTTAAAGAATAAATGGGAGGGGCACCTGGGTGGCTCAGTCGGTTAAGCCTCCGACTTTGGCTCAGGTCATGATCTCACAGCTCATGGGTTCAAGCCCTGCATTGGGCTCTGTGCTGACAGCCAGCTCAGAGCCTGGAGCCTGTTTCAGATTCTGTGTCTCCCTCTCTCTCTGACCTTCCCCTGCTCACGTTGTCTCTCTCTCGCTCTCTCAGAAATAAATAAAACATTAAAAAAATAAAAAGGATAAATGGGAATGAGCCAGGAGGACAGATGGGCAGGCAACTGGTCAGAGAAGACAGTTTCTGGGAAAGTATAAAAAGCAAGATACAGACACACTGCTTCCCAGACATGCATGTGAACATAATCTCTGGAGAGTTTTGTTAAAATGCGAGTTCTGATTCAGGAGGGTGGGGCGGGGCCTGGGATTCTGCATTTCTAACAGGCTCTCAGGTTTGTTGGTAGAAAGACCACATTTGCTGGATGGAGAACCACATTTTGAGTATCCAAGGGCTACAGCAGTCCATTTCCAAGCTTAACTGCATACTAAAATCACCTGGAGACTTATTAAAAGTGCTGATGCCTCGCTCCACCCCCAGACATGCTGATACAATGGGTAGGGCATGCAACCTGGGCATCTCCCCCTGGTGGCTCTAATATGCAACAACATTTGGCATTCAGGGACCAAAAGTGGCCTCAATGCCCGTGGGGAATTAGAAGGAAATGTATCATGAGGTGAGCAGATGCCAGTCATAAAGAACCCCTCTCCCCGAACTTCCACACTAAGAAGTCTGGATACTTGGATACCTATAAAGAGAGATACAAGTGAATAGATGGATAGATACACAGAACAATCTACCAGCCTGTTAAGATCTCACTTCTTGAATAGCTAATAGACCTCTCAAAACTACTATGTAAAAACTCAAACTCCTGATTTCCACCCCACCCTACCAAAAAAGCTCTGTTCCTCCATTAGTCTTTCCCATCTCAGCAAGTCTCAGCTCCAGCTTCCCAGGTGATCTGGGGGCCATGCTTGAATCCCACAGCTCACATCCAAAGTGGCAGCAAATCCTAATGATTTGGTCATCAAAATAGATCAGAATTGTCTGGGATTTCTTCAAAATAATATGTGAAGGGGAGAACTGAGTGGTTTATAGATGACGGAAAACTGGTCCTAAGTTAATAATTTTTTTTGAAGGTGGAGGGACTTATTAAATTGTCCTCTGAATATTCCTATATATCCAAAGCTTTCCACTGTGCAAAGTTTACATCTGTATTTGCACTGCCTGAATTACCACCTGGATGGCCTAAGTCACCACCAGTTCTTAGTGGATTACTGAAAATGCCCCTTAATTGCCTCCAAACCCTTCTCTAATGGGCTTGCAGTCTCGCCCCTTTTCCATCTATTCTCAACAAAGCAGCAGACGCATCCAGTTAGGTAAGTTCACACTGGTTCTCTGCTAAAAATTCTCCAATGGCTTCTCATCTCAGTCACGGAAGAAACCAAAGGCTTCACAATGGACCATTATTTGCTCGTCCCTGTTCCTGTTTGTTCTTACCTCTTGGATCTTATTTCCTATTTATGCCTCCCTTCTAAACACATAAGTCTTCTTACTTTTCCTTTAAACCATGAGGCACATCCCCTCCTTACTTCCTTTGCAATGGCTGTTCCCTCTACCTGGAATGCTGTGTCATCAGATGTCTGTGAGCCCTGTGCTCTCCTCCTTCAGGTGCTCATTCAAACGTCATCTCCTTTGTGAGACTTCCTTGACTTCTCTATTTTCATTTAAAGCTCTGCCTCTAACGCTTCTTATCCTGTTTTATTTTATATACATGCCTATCAGGAGCTATGTAATATTTGTTTTGTATATTAATTCAGTTATTTCTATCCCCTCTTATGGACTTCTATCCTGCCCCACCACCGCCAACTAGAACATAAGCTCCCTGAAGACACTGACCTTTGTTTTGTTCACGCTCTCAATTCCAAGCCCCTTGAATGTGTTGCCTGGTAGATGACAGGTACTCTACCTAACATTGACTGAATGTTTCAATCGATCAAATAACATGAGTCCTGGCCACCTTGGATGAGAGCCTTCTACTGCCCATAAAGTACTCGCTACAGTGCACCACAATACTGAAAAATAGTAGCTCTTTTTATGATACATATTTCCCTATAGCTGGAGTTGGCAAACTTTGTTCTCTACAAGGCCACCCTTTCCATAGGAGTCACACAATCTCTGTTACAACTATTCAAATCTGTTATTGTAGCAGGCAAGGAGCCATATACTACAGGTCCACCAATGGGCCCAGTGGTGTTCCAGAAAAACTTGACAGATTTGGCTCACAGGCTATCGTGTGCCAGTCCTTGCCTTAGAGAAGAGCCTCCCAGTTTTGGTACTGAGGTACGTGTAAAAGAACTGCCTATCTCATGCCAAACAATGCAACCAAAAGCAGGAGAAACAAACAAATCCCTCAAAATAGATGAAATAGCTTTGAAACAATAAGAGACAGAGATAACCAATTCACTCAAGATTTATTAAGGCATTTTGGCATAATTTAATAGCACTTTGTATTTCTTAGAAACAATGGTGCATCTGACAGTTGATAAGTTTTGATGAAATATGGTAACTCCTTTTCTGCTTGAAATGCCTGGAATAGTTTCTATTTCTTGCACCTTGACTAACATAATGCACATTTATCAAACCTGCCTAGATGGATTTTCTCATATTCTATCTACAGCATTCTCCTGATCTATCAGGAAGTTAACTACAGATAACTTGCTCTTTTGAAACAATGTTAATTCCTAAGAGTTTCTTGTTAATATAATAATATAATTGATTAAAAATATTTTAATTACCAGGCTTATAATCTTTTCAGGATAGTGAGAAAATTCAGATTACCTGTCTTATGGGATTTTTTAAAAATCAGGACTATTTGCCCATCTGTAGTTTTCTTATTTTCCTCCAGGCTGACCAACACTGGCTCAGTGATCTAAAATGTAACTTCTGGGGCACCTGGGTGGCTCATTTGGTTAAGCATCTGCTTCAGCTCAGGTCATGATCTCACAGTTCGTTGAGGTCAAGCCCATGTAGGGCTCTGTGCTGACAGCTCAGAGCCTGGAGCCTGTTTCAGATTCTGTATCTCCCTCTCCCTCTCTGCCCCTCCCCCACTCAACTCTGTCTCTCTCTCTCTCTCTCAAAAAATAACTAAATGTTTAAAAAAATTTATGCAGCTTCTTTCAATATTATGAAAACTTTATCAATAAAGAAGCAGACTCAGAGGATCAAAGTACAGCATATGCAGGAATATCTCTGATAAAATGGTCCACTCATAGCAACACAGACTGAGAGGAAAAGTAGTCAGAAATGCATAAGATTTGCACACTAAAGCAGAACAAGGGATGGGGAACTAACTCAAAATGGGCTTTCGTTTGCTTCAGAGAAGCAGCCAGTTGTGCAAGGCACAATGTCCAAAGGCAAAATGAAAGTAACTGCATCATCATTTCTGTCTTCCGGTGTATTAATTCTGTCTTCAGCTGGGACCAATCTACTGTTTAATCTGTCCACGGAGTTTTTAATGTCAGTGACTGTATTTTTCATTTCTAAAAGATCTATGTGGTTGCATTTGTTTCTTTTTTTTTCCAGTCCTCTTGGTCTGTTTCATGGTGTTTGCTTCTTTCTCATAGTTTTGATTCTGGTTACATCCTGAGCTATTTTAAGCACACTTATTTTATCTTTACTGTTCAGTAATTCTCTTATCTGAAGTTCTTAGCAGTATATTACTGTCGCTTATTGTGTATGCTGACTTGCAATTGTGGTATATTGTTTTCTTTTTTTCCTTTTTTAAAAATCTTTTTAATGTTTATTTATATTTGAGAGAGAGACCGAGTGCAAGTGGCAGATGGGCAGAGAGAGAGGGAGACAGAATCTGAAGCAGGCTCCAGGTTCTAAGCCATCAGCACAGAGCCCGATGCAGGGCTCAAAAGAGCCATGAGATCATGAGCTGAGCTGAAGTCAGTCGCTTAACTGACTGAGCCATCCAGGTGCCCCAAGTGGTATACTGTTTTCTTATGTGCTTTACAATTTTGTATTGTGAACTTTTCAGGATGCTTCAGGACACTATCAGTAGGAATCTTGTACTATCTGGATTGAAGGTGTTCCTCCAGAGAGGCTTTACATTTTACTTGGCCAAATGCTCAGGGTTTTCACATGCCCAGGCCACTTTTATGTTCATTTATTCACTCAAGAGTTTCCAGAACCTTACAACTAGGAATATTTTAATCCCAACTCTGGGTGAGGATAGGGATATAGTTATGAATTTTCATTAAAGACTTTTTCTCCCTAAAATCTAAATGAAGACATACAAATGTCCTTCAGGCACTATTCAGCAGCAGTGGGTAGACAGTATTTCTGGGTGAATCTTCAAAGGTCCCAGCTTTCTATTAGGGTCTCAAATGCAATTTTAAACTCATGAAACCCCAAGACATTATCTTCTATTCTTGTGTAGGCACTGAGAAAGAAATAAGACTTCATCGCTTTCTCCTGATCCCACCCGCCGAGGCTGCCGAAGCACCAGCCAGTGGCTCTGGTTTTCAATTTGTACTTCATGTTTTGCCCATTGGGAATTTCCTTACATGCTTTCTCACTTGGCTACCTATTTAAAAATCTGATTTTGTTTTCTATCTGATCTAGCATGTGTGAGTGTTTTGTAGCAGGGAGCTTGCCTGGTAACCTGGTCTGCCATGTTGCCAGAGACAGAAGTAGCAAATATGGTAGCACAATGCTGTAAAGATGAGTGAGATACGTTAAAACTTAGCATCTCAAACCTGAAGAAAAACCATTACAAATTTTCAGAGATTGATAAAGTCATGCACTGCTAAATGTAGAATGTTACGAAGTGTCACGAAATGTGGTAATAAATATTTAGAAGCTTCTTTTGAGGTTTCTCATCTTAAAGCAAAGGCAAAAGGCACAGCCACATCCTTTGGGGGAAACACTGGTTCTTTCCATCACAGTTAAAATGACTGAAACAAAACAAACAGCATGTAGTGAAACCTAAAATGTATACCTTTGTCAGCAAATATTGTTGAATGTTATAAAGGGAAGCATTATAGAAGAGTGAAGAAACAAATGTTAGAACGCATTATGTAGTGTTGAAGGTTTGCTATGTATTTCGATGAAATGCTGATGCTTCTAATACTTTTCAGGTATGGTATTTTCTGGATTCTGTTTCCAATAATAAAACACGTGAAGTGCACTTTTCTTGTGTGAGCTAGTAAAACAGGACCAAATAATATTTTCCCTCAATAATAAATAACTTCTTTCAGAAACATTATGATGTTTAGAATGTTTCAGGCAACTATTTTAATTGGAGTTTTTTAAATTCTCAAAAAAAAGGTACAGATAAAGTACTGCACGTGAATGCATTCCCTCTATCATTCACAGGCAAGCTGTTGCAGCAAAGATGGTGAAGCTATATGACAGCAGAGTGCTACAGGATATCATAGGGGAGGCTGGCTTTATAAAAACTGGACACTTGAAAATGTAGGGGAGTCTGCACTCCTTTATGGAGGGTAAGTTTCTCAGATCAGATTCCATGGAGAGAAGACTGTGAGCAAATCACATATAGAAATTTTATTGGAGAGTGCTCTCAAGATCAACTACAGAGGAGGCGCCTGGATGGCTCAGTCAGTTAAGCATCCGACTTGGGTTCAGGTCATGATCTCACAGCTTGTGAGTTAGAGCCCAGCTGTGGGCTCTGTGCTGACAGCTCAGAGCCCAGAGCCTGCTTCAGATTCCGTCTCTCCCTCTCTTCCTGCCCCTCCCCCGCACCCATGGGTGCATGCTCTCTTTCTCAAAAATAAAAATAACCATTAAAAAAAATCAACTATGGGGAAGTGCAGAAGACAAGACTGAGTAGAGGGAGAAATTAAATTCAGTTACCACAATGTCCCCAACCTATCCCATGGGGAGCTCTGGTTTGGGATGGCACTTCAGTATCGTACCACCTTGCAGGAAGCTGGCTGAGCCTTTATATCCAGCTTGGACCAGTCTTTTGATGAGAGGTGCCCCCACTGGGAGGAGGTGTGATCTTGGGTGAGACGTCCTTCCACTGAGTGCAATACCTAGAGAATGACTTAGCCACCAACACAGTGGTGAACAGCCCACTACAGCACCCAGTAAAGCAATCACACAGGGAATTGCAGGTCAAGACTGGCAAAATCCTTAAAAGAGTTGGCTGACTTAAAGATGAGCTCTTTGTTTTCCTCTAACAACAAAAAATTCAAGTGATTCCAGTGTGCTGACTTTTGCTATGTGGGCAGTTAGGGGACATGAAAATTCAACATACCACAAAATATTCGCTCTAACAATCAATGAGAAAATAAACTACTTCTTGAAAGACATTTATGCTATGGAGAGAGCATTCTGAAAGCAGAAGTTTGGAAGTGTTTCCATTATTACTATTGTTTCCAAAATTTATACGACCTCTAAAAACTCTAATACAGGCACACTTAAAGAAACCTGGAAAATTGTTTCAACTTGTTAAAAATTTTCAGTACTTTCATTACGTGTTGAACCTACATGTTAATTTTCTTAATTATAAAACTTCAATAGATAGTTTTATGTTAACAAAAATATTTACATAATTTTTTTAACCAAAAACTAAGTTCTTCAGTTTGTCTTGAGGCATTTCCAATCTGATTGAAAAAACAAGACATGCATTCATTAATCGAGGAGACAACCTAAGTTGTCACCTAACTAATGTGAGTTTTCTCTATGGTGAGTTACAAATAGAGACTAGGCCAGGTGGAGCAGTCACAAAAAGGAAATGTTATTTGCAACAAATAAGGAGATCAGAGAAAATAACTTCCAAAGTCTTGACTCCCTGAGCAATGATGAGTGTGCCTTTTAGTTAAGGTTAGGATGAATATTCAGAAAGGGGACCTTTGAGGGACGCCTGGGTGGCTCAGTCGGTTAAGCGTCCAACTTTGGCTCAGGTCATCGTCTCACAGTTTGTGGGTTCAAGCCCCGCATCGAGTTCTGTGCTGACAGCCAGCTCAGAGTCTGGAACCTGCTTCAGATTCTATGTCTCCCTCTCTCTCTGACCCCCACCCCCCACCCCATGCTGTCTCTCTCTCTCTCAGAAATAAATAAAAAACATTTTAAAAACTTAAAAAAAAAAAGAAAGGGAAACTTTGTTAAAAGCAAGCATGAGGTTGCTTAGGGATACTTAGAATGTATATATGCATCCCATGTTAATATGTTTTTTAATTCTAAGATTTATTTTATTTTATTTATGTAATTTTTTTAATGTTTGTTTTTAAGGGAGAGAAAGAGCTCAAGCAGGAGAGGAACAGAGAGAGAGGGAGACACAGAATCTGAAGCAGGCTCCAGGCTCCAAGCTGTCAACACTGAGCCCATTGCAGGGCTTGAACTCACAAACCCTGAGATCATAACCTGAGCCAAAGTGGGACCATTAACCGACTGAGCCATTCAGGTGCCCCTAACTTATGTAATTCTTGACTAGTTTTAAAAGATGAGTATTATAGTTTGGAAAGCATAGTCAAAGATACACTTTGTGTATGGGGGTTTACAACATGTTGGGAGAACTTTTTCAACTACAACAGCCATTAAAATCAAGTATCTAATAAATGGAAAGCATAGGTTTTTAAATTTCTATATCACAAATTTTGAATTAGAGTAAAGCCTTTGATCACACAAAGATGTGAGGCCTAACATTTTGTCTTAATCCAGAACCAGGGTAATTCACTGGTTCAAAGCTTCTGGGCTCCCCTAGTCCCCAAGTTAAAAATGTTCATTCTCTTCTAGATTGTGACTGGTTACCCTATCACTTAGCACAGTGGCCTCCAATTCTTTATCTTCATGTATCACCATGAGTAGAAACATTTTGTCCATGTACCTCCATTTGTTTATAAATTATACACATGTGCTACTTTTCTGATAAATTATCTATATTATTTTCATATGAAAATAGAAATTAAAAAGGATAATTCTTGCCCCAAATGCTTAAATTATGAGGAAATATCAGGCAGCCTCAAATGAAGAGAGACTCTGCAATGTAAGTGGCATTTATTCCTCAAAAATGTCAAGTTCATGAAAGACAAAAATTTAGAAATTGTTCCAAGATGGAGACAAGTAAATGCAATGCATGATCCTGGATAGGATCTTGGACCCATAAAGGAAATTTTGGAGGAAACAGGCAAACTTTGAATGGGATCTATGGATCAGATAATAATGTTAGATAAATGTCAATTTCATAATTTTGATTTTTGTATGGTAAATACACTCTAAATATGAAGGGGTTATAGGACATCATGTATGCAACATATCTTCAAGTAGTTCAGGAAAAAAACAAAACCCACAGCAATACGTATGTATACATATTTGCATATTTGTGTATGTGCATGCACATGCACACACACGTGTGTGTGTATCTGTGTGTGTGTGTGTGTGTGTGTGTGTGTGTGAAGAGCAACAGAGAGAAAGAGAATGCACAAATGCTAACAATTTGGATAAAGGCCATACAGAACTCTATGGATCGTTTTGCTACTTTTGCAACTTTTCTATAAATTTAAAATTGTTTCAAAATGAGAGGTTAAAACTTTAATATAAACAAAACAAAAGAAAAAAATCATTTTATTTATTTTTTATTTTTTTTTTTAATATTTTTATTTATTTCTAGGAGAGAGAGAGAGAGACAGTGTGAGCAGGGGAGGGTCAGAGAGAGAGGGAGACACAGACTGTGAAATAGGCTCCAGGCTCCGAGCTGGCAGTCAGCACAGAGCCCGACGCGGGGCTCGAACCCACGAACCGCGAGATCATGACCTAAGCGGTCGGACGCTCAACCGACTAAGCCACCCAGGCGCCCCGAAAAAAATCATTTTAAAAAATGAGACAAAAATAGAAACTAGTTTAAAAGTATTTCATCGGAGGACAAATATCATATGTGTGCACGTATAGGAGGACTAGGAGGAACTTAACAGAGGACCAATCGGGAGAAGAAGGGGGGAAATGGTGGGGGAAAGGGAGAGAGGCAAACCATGAGAGACTCTTGAATGCTGACAAAAACTGAGGACTGATGGATGTGGGGGGGAGGGGGGATGGGCATGGAGAAGGGCACTTGTGGGGATGAGCACTGGGTGTTATGTGGAAACTAATTTGACAATAAACTATTTGTAAAAAGAAAAAAAAAAAGTATTTCATCGGGGCACCTGGGTGGCTCAGTTGATTAAGTGTCCAACTCTCAATTTCAGCTCAGACCATGATCTCCGTTTCATGGGTTCGAGCCCTGCCTCAGGCTCTGTGCTGGTGATGTTGAGCCTGCTTGGGATTCTCTCTCTTCCTCTCTATGCCCCTCCTTCATTTACGGTATCTATGTCTCTCTCAAAATAAATAAACTTTAAAAATAAATAAATATAAGAATTTCATCTATTAATGTGTAAAATATTTATTTTATTAAAATAACTTTTTTTATATAAGGCTATTTAAAATCCTGGATATTTGTCCTTTCCTTATCTTTATGCAACTATTCCAGAAAACAACCTTCAATGATCTTTTTACTAGTAAAGAAAAATAAACTTTCCATATTGTAAAACCAATCCCTCTTGAAAGATTAGATTTAGTCATTTAAAAGTAACTTTTAGGGCACCTGGGTGGCTCAGTCACTTAAGCGTTGATTCTTGGTTTCAGCTCAGGTCATGATCCTTCAGTTTGTGAGATGGAGTCCCGTGTCAGGCTCTGTGCTGACAGTGTGGAGCCTGCTTAGGATCCTCTCTCTCCCTCTCTCTCTGCCCTTCGCTCACTCATTCTCTCTCTCAAAATAAGTAAACTTTCAAAACAGTAACTTTTATTGGTTAACATTTAATACTTGAGAATTAATGAATCATAAACAATTTAACATATACATTTAATATGTATTCATAACTATTCAAAAGACTTAAATTATTTCATTTCGGATAATGTTTATATTTTCTCATGCAATAAAATAGAAATCATTTCCTAGAAGACACTCAAATCTTGACCATTTTCTATATTCCTGATTCTCTCTCTTCCTTATTAGTGTCAGAAGGGGTAACATCTTATGAGTACCTAAGATTTGGGGTGCCTGGGTAGCTCAGTCAGTTAAGTGTCTGACTTCGGCTCGGGTCATGATCTCACGGTTTGTGGATTCAAGCCCCATGTCAGGCTCTGTATTGGCAGCTCAGAGCCCAGAGCCTGCTTCAGATTCTGTGTCTCCCTCTCTCTGCCCCTCCCCTGCTTGCACTCTCTCTCTCTCAAAAGTAAAAAACATAAATTTTTTTTTAAAAAAAAGAGTACTCAAGATTTGAAATATTATGTAGGAGGAAGTGATAAATAGTTTTAGCTGCAAAAACCTGTTCTTCCTGAGACCTTCTCCTCATTCTGATCCCCATCCTCATTCGAACCCCCAAAGAATGGTGAAATGATTATCTAGCAGCCCGTGCCACATACTACTCCCCTGCTGCCTCCTTCATTCAGCCCACTGGCTGTCTCACAAAGGGAAGTCCTCCATCCAGAAATATGGAGGGATGGAGGGGTTGTGCCCAGACTTAAAGAAAAGTATATGAGGAATGCACATACGGTCACTTTACCAATGCAAACAGTCTCAAAATGTATGGAAACAAAGGTTATGTTTTCATTTGAGCATTTATATTTCAACCAGCATGTAGTACGAGTACAGTGATGGTTATGTAACTGTGAAATAAGTTCTTGGGTAACGTTACAGCATGTCTCCTACAGCAACAGCCCTCCAACACAGAGAGCCATTTAATGTAGGTACTTACAAATAGCCCAACTCCTCAAAGCGGCTGTCAGGAATCTACTGCATACGTGACGTTGCTGAGTACTGTGTCCTAACAAGGAATTAGCTGAAAGAGAAAGCAAGGCTCAAGAAGACAGTCTGCCCATGTACGCGTCATGAGCCATCAGCATCATCCATGAATACTCAACCATGAATATACAAGATCAAAGTTCCCGTGGGAATTCTCTCACAGATGTGGAAAAACTAAAAATCTTGAACACAAAGAGCCACGTTTGCTGCAAACAGAAAAGCCTCATTATTATGAACAAGAAGCATGATTTGGCTTGAGTTAGATTGTTACACTTTTCATATCATCAATTTGCATAATTTTCCATAAGCAAAATGGTAACAAGAAAGTCAAAGATTTCTGTCAACGATTATGCTTCTTCTGAGATAATAACTTGGTGATATAAAAAGACAAGTGGGCTACAATGTGTTAACAAAGAACCTGGCCACAATGCTGTGATCTTTTAGGTATCAAGATACCACATATGAAATTAGAAGACACCAGCTCTGTGATACAGCAGAATATGGAAAATCTGAACATTCTGGGGAGCATGGGTGGTTCAGCTGGTTAAGCATCTGACTCCTGATTTAGTAATTTAGGCTCTGCGCTGAAAGCATGGAGCCTGCTTGGGATTCTGTGTCTCCCTCTCTCTGCCCATCCCCTGCTCACACTCTGTCTCTGTCTCAAAAATAAATAAATATTAAATTTTTTTTAAAAAAAGAAAGAAAATTTGAACATTTTATTCCAATAGCAAAGGGGTGGGAAAAGGTACAAATTCCACAGACTGTTCCTTATGCTTACTAATGTTCTTGAGCCAAAGACCAGTGGAAATGCCTATAACTGAAAAAATGGAGTTTCTTGATTTGTTGCAATAATGGAGAACAGCCCTGTGGGGGAACATAGGGCATCTCAGCAAGAGGCATTATGAGAGATCTGGGCTTATATTAGTTCGGTGACATGGGGGAGAGGTCAAGAAAGCAGGACTTTGCTCTGGATTGGATGTTACCGGGATGTGGGTAATTCTATGGCTGGGGGGTGGGGGGGAGGAATCTACATAATTCTTATCTAGCAGGTAAGAAGCATAGGATGAGACTAAAGCTGTCATCGGTGCAGAAGGAGGAGCTATTCCTATCAGCCAAGACATGGGAAATGTTTGGCTACTTTTGTGGTTTAGATACTGTTCCTGTTGTTGCCTGTGCTCAGACATAATTATCAAGTGGTCTTGTTTGGTCTTGATCCACCACAGTCACAGAGTGGCCGTGTCTGGAGTTGCTGTTTGTGTTTCAGAGAATGCCAGGTTCCTGCTACGTGCTCCAGGGCTGCTCCTGGCTGTCCAGATCTGCTTCTCTCTTTCTCACACTGATAAAATGTGCAAGTGCTCCAGGAAAAACTTCTGGGAACGCTCACTGCCCGAGTTTGGGACTATTTTTAAATAAAAGTATATCCTAGTATTCACAGGAGATGTACTAGGGCATATGCACTGTGGAATAATAAATTATGAAACGGAAAATAGTTTAAGAGGTCCTTGAATTCATCTTCTTGCCTCCAGGAGGGATTTCTCTATCTTACTTTAAAAATCCCTCATTTAAAAATTATACAGTTTCTATTTGGCAGGTCTGTTACTGTAAGACATCATCCCAAATTCTCCCTCATTAAATTGTAAGATGATTTCTTTCCTTCTCTGTGGAGATAGGAGAAAATCAGCTAATATCCTCTTCACTCTAAAAATAAAACCTCTGCTTTCTCTACTCTGGCACAAGTAGCCTCTATGCCCAAGGGACCTATTATAAATATCTCAGATTGGTCTCCCTCTTTTCCTCTGCTGCTACCACCCAGTGTTTACCCCTATCATCTCTTAGCTGGAACACTGCGGTGGCTTCCTAACTGACCTCTCTCCTTCATTCTGACACTGCTTCCAACCTCCTTCCACACAGCTGCCAGAGTGATCTCTGAGTTCATTTCACTAATGGACATTGGCTTCTTCCCCCATTTTTTAAAAGGCAAAATCCAAACTCTTTAACATCACCCAGAAGATACTACTGTCCTTCATCACATCACAATCACATTCTGCAACACACAATCTTCTCTGCACTCCAGCCATGCTCAACATCTTTTAGTCCTGGGAAATCCGTGGTCCTCCAATCCCAGGGCCTTAGCATATGCTCTTCCTGAAATGCTCTTCTTTACCCCTACTTTACCCAACTCATTTCTATTTATATTTCATATCTCATTTTATACACCCTGACAGCCTAGATAGATCAGGTCTAGCTATCAGATGCATTATTAGCATCCCGTGCTTCACTAGCATGCATCACAATCAATTCAGTAACCAGACAGGAGTTGCATATTTGGCTCTAAAAGAGAAGAGACAGTCCCAGTTTTATTCATCCTATCTCCTCAGGGCCTGTTGGCATAATTCCTTTATTGGAATTTTTAAAACTAGAAAAAGTACTCAAAAGTTATCTGACATTCTGAATACAGCAGGGGAATTACATCCAAAACCCCATAGGTCCACTTTACATTAGAATAATACAACCCCTGAGATCTGCAGGCAAGATGGCGGAGAAGTAAGAAGCTCCGTACTTGCACTCGCGCCCATACATCACACAGAAAAGATCTGAAGCCACTGGAAACCTTACAAAACCTGAGAGATTGGGAGAAAAAGGACGCTGAATCCACTGAGAAAGCCTTCTAATGTGAGTGCGAACTGGGGAAGATAAAATCGGGCCGGGATCGGAGACTCCAGGGTGGGAGGCGATCCCCCTCTACCCTCTACGGGGAGTGAGAGGGGAAAAGGAGAGAGTCTGAAACAGAAAAACCTCCGCTCGGGAGGGAAAAACCTCCACTCGGTGCATAGAAAGACTGTACTTGCCAAATACCTGCACACCAGGTCCCCTCGCGCCAACTGGTCCTGGGGGGGGCTGAGCACACAGACTGCTCCTTTGTGCTGGATCCTGGCGGGCTGGGCTTCAGAGTTGCAGCGCGCCTGCCGCCATTGTAGCTCCCGGGCGGCTGGGGCCCCTGAAACAGCCGCACGGACACCAGGCGTCCGCGCTCCTGGCTGGCCAGAACTCCAGAGGGAAGGAAAGGAACTAAAAACTGGGAAATTTGCCTGTGAGTTTGAGTTTCAGGTGATGAGCCATAGAGGGACCTGTTTTCCTCACTCGAGCGGGCTCAGCACACCCGGCAGGCAAGCCCCCACCCATGCTCGCCAGCCGGACCCAGAGAAGGAAACAGCAGTTCTGACTCCACCTCCAGAGCTCGGCAGGGGGCCTGGAATTGCCCCGAGGGGGTTGCCTGGGAAGCTGTGTCTAAGGCAATTTCAGCAGGGCGCGCGGACTGGGATTTGGAGATTGGACTGGCCTGGGTTGAAGCGTGCAACCAACTTTGGCTGCGCCCCCGTACTGGGAGTTTACACACCCAAAAAAGCGAGGTGCAGCGCTTGGTTCAAGAAAGGACTGGAGCACCATCACTCTCCTCCCCACAACCGCCAAGGCAGAGCTCCCGCCTGAGGAATTGGATTACGCCACGCCCATCCCTGCCCGAGAGGTGCCCTCCTCGCACCCCCCTTTTTTTTTGCTTTTTCTTTCTTCTTCTTCTTTCTCTTTTCTCTCTTTTTTCCCCAGAACACAGACCTGATTTACTCTGGTCACCCGCTTGCTTAAACAATCACAACGAGTCCATTCCGTAGATGTAAATTCTACACCTACTGACATTTTCATCTCTTTCTCTCAGGAATAATTAGACTATATAGTTTCTCTGGATAATTCCAGCATCCTTCTCTCACCTATCCAACCATATTCTACCCTTTACCTCTTTGAAAAAACCTTCTTATCCCTTCTGCCTGTTCATTCTATTTCCAATTTTGGCTCATCCCACCCTGCCTTCTCTCTCTTTCTCTATGCTCTTCAACCAGCACTGCATACACACAGCTATTTAACTGTAGCTGGGAAATCCGGTTATATGCTTTAAACCGTTCTTTGTCCATCGGTTTTCTTCTTTTTGCCTTTTCTTTTCCCCTTTTTGACCCTTTTATATATTTTATACTCCCTATTATTCGCCCTCTCTCCTCCATCTTTCTCTTAGCTTTTTCATTTTCCCTCTCGCTTTGCATTTCAGTTGAATTAGCCTGTGCATTTCTGTGCTCCGGCTCCCTGTGTGTTTGTCTGTCTGTTTTCTTTTCCAGGGTTACCTCAAGAAACAAGCCAGAGTACACAAGGTGGAGAGTCCCAAATATCACTACAAATAGGAAAATAAAATAACCAAGGTCCCAACAAGACAGACCAGGAATTACCATTCAAAAAACACTCTCTGAAAGGATAAGCCCTAGAAAGTCAAAGAGTCTTCTTGGATATAGCAGCGCTCATAGATACAGAGAGCATAACAGGTCTTTAAAACTAACAAGAGCCGGAAACCTAACTAAAATGACGAAACGAAAGAGCTCTCCTCCAAAGAAACTCCAAGAAGAAATGACAGCTAATGAACTGCTCAAAACAGATACAAGCAGCATAACTGAACAAGATTTTAGAATAATAATGGTAAAATTAATAGCTGGGCTTGAAAAAAACATAGGGGACAACAAAGAAACTATGACTACAGACAGAATGGAAAATAAAAATAGGCATGAAAAATTTAAAAATGCGATAAATGAGATACATAATAAATTAGAGGCCTCCAATGCACGGATTGAAGAGGCAAAAAGGAGAATAAGTGATTTAGGAGACACAATTAAGGAAAAAGGAAACTGAGAAAAAAAAGAGACAGACTGATCCAGGAACATGAAAGAAGAGTTCGAGAGCTCAGCGATACGGTCAAACCCAACAATATCCGTATCATAGGAATCCCAGAAGAGGAAGAGAGAGGGAAAGGTGCTGAAGGAGTCCTGGAACAAATTATAGCAGAGAACTTCCCCGACCTGGGGAAGGAAGTAAATGTGGAAATACAAGAGGCTCAGAGGACTCCCCTCAGACGTAACTTGAATCGAT
>NW_024082542.1:132293-156331 GCF_003009895.1 Hyaena hyaena
GTGGGTTCGAGCCCCGCGTCGGGCTCTGTGCTGACTGCCAGCTCAGAGCCTGGAGCCTGTTTCAGTCTGTGACTCCCTCTTTCTCTGACCCTCCCCTGCTCACGCTGTCTCTCTCTCTCTCCTAGAAATAAATAAAACATAAAAAAATAATTAAAGTATTGTTATCATTATTCATTACTATATTAGGTTTTCTTCACATGTAATCAATATCATTATTTAATAATTATTAAGAATTATTATCCTCATTTTATAGAGGAGAAACTGAGGCCAGGTAGCTTGATGAAGCTAGGATTCAAATCCAGAGACATTTCTTTAAAATAAGCATCTTAGAACCAGGAGTCTTCTTCAGCAGTGATGGGAGATCCTGGCACTCGCCTGAGTCTGGCGGGCCTCCTTCCCAAGGCCATCCAGGAATGGAGCAGGTAGGTGTTGATCTAACTGGGGATGTGCAGATCCCCTTGCTTTCACAGTTGCCCTTTTCTGACCACCCAGGGACTGTTACCTGGAAGTGCCTGCTGCCATATTCTCATCCCAAGGCTGATCCCCTTATCTTGACAACTACCTGAGCTTGTTTTGTAATTATTGTAACTTCTGGACATTGTGCCTGGAACTACCTGACTCTCCCAGCCTGGATCAGCCGTTACTTTCTAGACACTGGCTTAGGTCTGGCTTTCCAACCTGCCCATAGACCCAACATTACCAAGATTCCAGCAGGTCCCATAGCAAATACACTTCCAAAAAAAGGTGTGTGTGTGTGTGTGTGTGTGTGTGTGTGTGTGTGTTTGGGTGAGTAGCTGAAATTCTCGATGAGAAAATACAACACACAAATGATACACTATATAAACCAATAAAAATATAGTCCAGTGTCAAAATACAGGATTCAGAGAAGACGTATTATGGGGAGTCAGGATGGGAATAAGCAAATAGTGATGACAGAGGTTCTCTAGGAGGCTTAAGAAAGAAAGTGTGACTTCAGCCAGATAAGGAGCTAGATTATAAAGTTCCTTGAAATCCCTAATTATGCATTTCCTAAGCTTAAATTATTTGTGTTAACTTACCATATCTATAAACTACCTATACTGCTTTTTTAAAGTTTGGTTGTTAGTTTATTTAAGTAATCTCTACACTCAGTTGGAAGCTTGAACTCACAATCATGATTTTCAGAGTCATGCTTTCCTGACTGAGCCAGCCAGGTACCCTTTTTAACATTTTTCGTTAAATTGATTCACCTTTTCCTCTTTTTTTAGTTTATTTATTTTCATTTTTTAAAATGTTTTATTTATTTCTGAGAGAGAGAGAGAGACAGTGTGAGCAGAGGAGGGCCAGAGAGAGAAGGAGGCACAGAATCCGAAGACAGGCTCCAGGCTCTGAGCTGTCAGCACAGAGTCCAACGCAGGGCTCGAACCCACGAACCGTGAGATCATGACCTGAGCCGAAGTCGGATGCTTAACCGACTGAGCCACCCAGGCACCCCAAGTTTATTTATTTTTTTTAAGTAATTTCTACACCCAACGTGAGACTCAAAGATCCTCAAGATCAAGAGTTGTATGCTGGATCATGTGGGTGGCTCAGTTGGTTAAGCGTCCGACTTCGGCTCAGGTCACCCAGTTCATGGGTTTGAGCTCCAGATCGGGCTCTGCGCTGACAGCTCAGAGCCTGGAGCCTGCTTCAGATTCTGTGTCTCCCTCTCCCTCTTACCCTCCCCTGCTCATCCATGTTCCATATCCACATTCTCTCTCTCCTCTCAAAAATAGAATGGAATGGAATGGAATGGAATGGAATGGAATAGAATAACATAAAAAAAAAAAAAAAAGAGTTGCAACTCTCCCAACTGAGCCAGCCAGGCACCCTTGATTTACTTTTTCTACTGAAATACATTTATTTCAGAGGAGGGTTAAGATGGCAAAGGAGTAGGGGGACGCTAAGCTTGCCTCCTCGCTGTGAATATAGCTAGAGGAATATCAAATCATTCTAAACACCCAAGAAATTGACTGGAACTCTTAGAGAACAAAGATGCACTTCTACAAACAGGAAAAATGACTCATTCGGTAACGCTACAGAGAGCTGCTTTGCGGGAGAAAAGAGCAGCAGGTATTGCAGTAGGGTGGGATCCCTGATTGCAGAGAGGTGAGCTAAGAGTGAAGAAAAAAAAGAGTGAAAACACATGCAGGGGACTGCACAAGAAACTGTTCCCCAAAACACGGGGTGGGGGGAGGAGAGGGTTTCAATACCACCAATTTTTATAAACAGCAGAGCATAGAACCTGAGGTTTCAGAGGTCAGCCCCTAGTGGTACTCCAGCGAGGAAGCAGGACAGAGCCCTGGGAACAGACAGCATGGTCTGAGGTTGCCCTGGGTCTTTCAGGGAGAAGCAGTTTCCCTGCTTGGAGTGCATTTGGTAGAGGTGATATGGTCTCTCCCTGGGCAAAAGACCCATTGGGTACCACTGAGCTGCCCTGTCACCAATATAGGAACAAAGATGCCAGCTGAGGGCAGCAAAGGCAGTGTGTTGTGCTTCACCATAAACTCCAGGCTGTTGCCACTGGACAGTCACATGACTGGTTTCTGGGACAAGCTGGCACTGACCGTAGCACAGTGAGACCCTCCCCCAGAGGATTAGTGTGGGTTGAAGCCAGGAGTTCTGGAAAGTGCAGGGTTTGGAAACAGCCATACCTGAGATAAAACCCAGATGGGTGGTGCTGCCTGACAGACAGACAGCTTAGACACAGGGAAAACGAGGGGATCTGATGAAGGCCCAGGACACAAGAAGGGTGACTGATTACATGTCTTTGAGTACACAAACTTCTAGCTCTGGAGACTAGAGAACTGGCTGAAGCCATTTTCAACCCTAGTGAACCAGCACTGATAGACCTCAGTGAGCTAAATAGCACCACCAAGTGGAGAAGAGAGACGCTACACCAAGCCCCATCTCCCTGCACTAAGCATATCTCCTGTAGGGCAAGACAGCCTGAAAATCAGAGCAGCAAGCTCTTCCCCCAGAGGACCAGCACAAATCCCTTCCACACACTAAGTCTACTAACCGTAGGGTGCCGCAAAGCTTCTTCTCTAGGGAAACTGGATCTAGCTTCCCTTGGGCTTTTTCGGTTTTGTTTATATTTTTGTTTTTGTTTTCGTGGATACAGAAAGAGTATTTTTTAAATTTATTTTATTATTTTTTTAATTTTTATTTTTTTATCTTTTTGTTTCCATTTTTTTTCCTACCAAGTTTTCTCTTAACAAGCAGACCAAAACATATCAGGATCCAGCTTCCTTTATTATTTTTTTATTTTTATTTTATTAATTATTTCTTTTTACTTTCCCCCCCCCCAACCAAAATGACAAGACAGAGGCATTCATCACAAAGGAAAGAACAAGAAGAAATAATGGCCAGAAATTTAATCAATACAGATATAAATAAGATGTCTAAACTAAAATTTAAAACAATTATAAAGATTCTAGCTGGGATTGAAAAAAACCATAGAAGATTCTAGAGAATCACTTACTGCAGAGATGAAAGAGCTAAAATCTAGTGAGGCCAAAATGAAAAATACTATAACTGAGATGCAAACCTAAATGGATGCCATAATTGTGAGGATGGACAAAATAAAGGAATGAATTAGTGATATAAAAAATAAAATTATGAAAAATAATGAAGCTGAAAAGAAGAGGAAAACAAAGGTAATGGGTCACAAAGGTACACTCAGGGAACTCAGCAACGTATTAAAACAACATAACATTCATATCATAGGAATTCCGAAAGATGAAGAGACAGATAAAAGGACAGAAGATTTATTTGACCAAGTTATAGCTGAAAATTTCCCTAATCTGGGGGAAGGACACAGACATCAGAATCCAACTCCCATTAAATTCACAAAAGCCAGCCATTACCAAGTCATACAATAGTCAAATTCACAAAATGCACAGACAAGGTAAGAATCATGAAAGTAGCAAGGGAAAAAAGTCCTTACCCTATGAGACAAGACAGATCAGATTCACAAAATCTTGGCAGGACAGAAGAAATGGCAGGATATACTGAATGTGTTGAATGGGAAAAATATGCAACCAAGAATACTTTATCAAGGGTGTCAATCAGAATAGAAGAAGAGATAAAGAGTTTCCAAGACAAACAAAAACTAAAGGATTTTGTGACCATAAATCAGCCTTGCAAGAAATATTAAAGGAAACTCTTTGAGTCAGGAAGGAAGACCAAAAGCAACAAAGTCTAGAAAGGAACAGAAAACACCAGAAACACCAACATTACAGGTAACACAATGACACTAAACTCACTCATATTTTTCAATAATCACCCTGATGTAAATGGACTAATGGGTAAATGGACCCAATTCAAAGACACAAGGTATCAGAATGGATGAAAAAACAAGACCCATCTATATGCTCTGTACAGGAGACTCACTTTAGACTTAAAGTGAGGGGTTGGAGGACTATCTATCACGTTAATGGATGTCAGAAGAAAGCCAGAGTAGCCACAGTTATAGCAAACAAACTAGATTTTAAACCAAAGACTATAACAAGAGACGAAGGGAATTATATCATAATTAAGGGAACTATCTATCAAGAAGATCTAACAATTATAAATATTTATGTCTCCAAAAAAAAATCAATCATAAACATAAAGAAGCTTACTGATAATAATACAATAACAGTAAGGGACTTTAATGCTCAACTTACAGCAATGGACAGATCATCTAAGTAGAAAACAACAAAGAAACAATGGCTTTGAATGACCTATTGGACCATAACATGGGCCTACCAGATATATTTAGAACATTCTAGACATTCTAAATACACAGATATATTTAGAACATTCTAAACACACAGAATACACATTCTTTTTGAGTGCACAAGGAACATTCTCCAGAATAGATCACATACTGGGTCACAAATCAGGCCTCAACAAGTACAAAAAGGTTGAGATCATACCATGAATATTTTTAGACAGTAACACTATGAAACTTGAAGTCAATTACAAGAAAAACTTTGGAAAGACCACAAATACATGGAGGTTAAACAATACGTGAGTAAAGAGTGAATGGGTTAACCAGGAAATACAGAAGAAATTAAAAAGTACAGGAAAGGAAATGAAAATGAAAACACAATGGTCCAAAACCTTTGGGATGCAGCAAAGGCAGTCCTAAAGAGAAGTATATTGAAATACTGGGCCACCTCAAGAAGCAAGAAAGGTCTCAAAAACACAACCTAACATTACACCTAAAGGAGCTACAAAAGGAACAGCAAATATAGCTCAACGCCAGCAAAAGAAGGGAAATAATAAAGAGCATAAGTAAATGATATAGAAACAAATAGAACAGATCAATGAAACTAAGAGCTGGTTCTCAAAAGAATTAATAAAATTGATAAACCCCTAGCTAGACTTACAAAAAAAAGTACCCAAATAAAATCACAAACGAAAGGGAGAGAGATCACAACCAATATCTCAGAAATAGTTATAAGAGAATATTGTGAAAAATTATATGCCAATACACTAAGCAATCTGGAAGAAATGGATAAATTCCTAGAAACATGAAAACTACAAAAACTGAAAAAGGAAGAAATAGAAAATTTGAGGGATGCCTGGGTGGCTCAGTCGGTTAAGCGTCCAACTTTGGCCCAGGTCATGATCTCGTGGGTCATGGGCTCGAGCCCCGTGTCGGGCTCTGTGCTGACGACTAGCTCAGATCCTGGAGCCTGTTTCAGATTCTGTGTCTCCCTCTCTCTCTGACCCCCCTCTGCTCATGCTGTCTCTCTCTCAGAAATAAAACATTAAAAAAAAAAAAAAAACTAAAAAAAATAAAAGAAAAAGAAAATTTGAACAGACCCATTACCAGCAAAGAAAGTGAATCAATAATCAAAAATTTCCCAAAAAATAAAAGTCCACAGCCAAATGCTTCCCCAGGCAATTCTACCAGACATTTAAAGAAGAGTTAATACCTATTCTTCTCAAATTATTCCAAAAAATAGAAATGGAAGGAAAGCTTCCAAACTCATTCTATGAGGCCAGCATTACCTTGATTCCAAAACCAGACAAAAACCCTCACAAAAAAAGGAGAATTACAGGCCATTATCCCTGATGAATATGGATCCAAAAATGCTTAACAAGATACTAGTAGATTGAGTCCAGTGGTACATTAAAAGAATCATTTACCATGATCAAGTGTATTTATTCCTGGGCTGAAGGGCTGGTTCAATAACTGCAAATCAATCAACGTGGTACAAAACATTAATAAAAGAAAGGATAACCATATGATCCTTTCAACAGATGCAGAAAAAGCATTTGACAATATATATCATCCATTCTTGATAAAAACCCTTAACAAAGTAGGGATAAATGGAACATATATGCCATATACAAAAGACCTACGACTAATATCATCCTCATTGGGGAAAAACTGAGAGCCTTTCTCCTACAGTCTGGAACAAGACAGGGATGTTCACTCTCACCTTTACTATAATAGTACTGGAAGTCTTATCCTAAGCAATTAGACAACTAAAAGAAATAAAAGATATCCAACTCAACAAGGAAGAAGTAAAACTTTCACTAGTCACAGACATGATATTCTATGTAGGAAACCTGAAAGACCAAAATATTGCTAGACGTAATACACAAATTCAGCAAAGTTGCAGGATATAAAAGCAATGTGCAGAAATCTGCTGCGTTTCTATACACCAGTAATGAAGCTGCAGAAAAAGAAATCAAGGTATCAATTCTATTTGCAATTGCACCTAAAACAGTTAGATACATAGGAATAAACCTAACCAAAGAGGTTAAAGATCTGTACTTTGAAAACTACGTAACACTTATGAAAGAAACTGAAGATGACACAAAGGAATGGAAAAGCATTCCATGCTCATGGATTGGAAGAACAAACTTTGTTAATATGTCTATACCACCCAAAATAACCTTTTAGATTTAGAGAAATCCCCACGAAAATACCATCATTATTTTTCAAGGAGCTAGAACAAACAATTCTAAAATTTGTATGTAACCAAAAAAGACCCCAAATAGCCAAAGCAATCCTGAAAAAGAAAAACAAAACTGGAGGTATCATGATTCTGGATTTCAAGCTATATTCTAAAATGGCAGTCATCAAGACAGTATGATACTGGCACAAAAACAGACACATAGATCAATGGAACCAAATAGAAAACCCAGAAATGAACCCACACTATATGGTCAACTACTCTTTGACAAATCAGGAAAGAATATCAAAAGGAGAAAAGTCTCTTTAACAAATGATGTTGGGAAAACTGGACAGTGACACGCAGAAGAATGAAACCGGACCACTTACAACAAACACAAAAATAAATTCAAAATGGATGAAACACCTAAATGTGAGATAGGAAACCATCAAAATCCTAAAGAATACAGACAGCAACCTCTTTGACCTCAGTCGGAGCAAATTCTTACTAGACATGTCACAGAGGCAGAGGAAACAAAAGCAAAAATAAACTATTGGGACTTCATCAAGATAAAAAGTTTCTGCACAGCCAAGGAAACAATCAACAAAACTGAAATGCAACCTAGAATGTGAGAATATATTTGCAAATAACATGCCTGATAAAGGTTTAGCATCCAAAATCTATAAAGAACTTATCAAACCCAACACCCAAAAAACAAATGATCCAGTGAAGAAATGTGCAGAAGACATGAATAGACACTTTTCCAAAGACATCCAGATAGCTAACAAATACATGAAAAGATACTCAACATCACTCATCATCAAGGAAATACTAATCAAAACCATAATGAGACACCACCTCACACTTGTCAGAATGGCTAAAATTAACACCAGAAACAACAGGTGTTGGCGAGGATGCAGAGAAAGAGAACCCTCTTGCATTGTTGGTGGGAATGCAAAATGGTGCAGCCGCTTTGGAGAATAGTATGGAGGTTCCTCAAAACATTAAAAATAGAATTACCTTGGATTGCAAGTAACTTGTTCTGTGAGTGTTCCACAAGACAAGCAAATGTTTCTAATAAATTTTAACTTGATAAATGAGCAATGTCTTGCAATAGGAGTAGTATATGGTACCAATTTTCACATGATCACAATGGAACCAATGGTTCTTCTCTCACTTGCTCACTGTGGAAAGCTTCTCTCTCCCATGCTTGGATGTTCGGTTTCAGGCTGTGGTGTTTGTCAGAAATCAGTGATTTTTTCGGAACAAAGGAAGGTGCCTGCAACTGGTACTAGTGTATTTTTTGTCGCTTCAAAGCACCAATGGACAGCCCTTTGCTTTTCCATACAAGAGTAAGTTTAGGAATATTTCCTTACTGCCAGTTACGTTAAATACAGTATATGACAAGCGTTTATTAATACTGTGCTGTAGTCAACATCTGTGTGAATGTATACAATGGCCCCCAGGCAGAGGAAGGTTGAAAAGAAAGGTGGTAAGAAGAAGGAGATAATTACGAGGGAAGTTAAGAAGGAAATCTTGGAGAAGTACAAACGAGGTATGCGAGTGGCCAAAATTGCAAGATTTTATAAGAAGCCTACGTCTGACTCTCATCTGCAGGGGAGAAGGAGAAAAAGGCGAAGGAATCCCTCACTTCAAATGAGATTATGAAGATGCATAAAATATGGGAAACAGCAAAATATTAGAGAAAAGCACCACCTGAATAAGGCTGTTGTAGTGCGAGCAATAAATCTGTTTAATGACAATGCAATGTCACATTTCCATGAAATCCTCAAAAAGGAGGCAAAAGCAAGTGTCATTAGATAGGCTTCTTCTTAAAGTCACACGAAAAGAAAAAGATTCCATTGAGCCAATAGATAGCAGTGATTTCATTAGTGATAGTGAAAGTCATCCTACACCATAACCCTCCTCTGTTTCCCTCACATCAGCCATGAAGGTTTTCAAAGGTAAGTACAAGTTAATTTGCTTACTTTTCTTTATATTTGAATTTTCTTTATTATTTTGTATCATATTACAATATTGTAATCATTTTATATGAATATTTTTGGGTTGTGGAGCAGATCATCTGAGTTCCCATTATTTCTTATAGTGAAATTCACTTTGCTATACAAGAGCTTTGGATTACAAGCATGTTTCCAGAATGAATTGTGCTCACAAACCAAAGTTTTACCCTATGACACAGCAATAGCACAACGAGGTAGTTACCCAAAGGATACAAAAATACTAATTTAAAGGGACACATGCATTATCAACAATAGCCAAACTATGGAAAGAGCCCAAGTGTCCACCGACTGATGAATGGATAAAGAAGATACACACACGCACACACACACACACATACATACAATTGAATATTATTCAACCATCAGAAAGAATGAAATCTTGGGGCACCTGGGTGGCTCAGCCAGTTAAGTGTCCAACGCTTGATTTTGGCTCAGGTCATTTTGGCTCAAGCCCCACATCAAGCTCCACACTGGTTGTGGACATTAAGATTCTCTCTCTTCCTCTCCCTCTGCCCCTCCCCCATTTGTGATCTCCCTAAAAGGAAAGAAAGAAAGAAAGAAAGAAAGAAAGAAAGAAAGAAAGAAAGAAAGAAAGAAGGGAGGGAGGGAAGAAGGGAGGGAGGGAGGAAGAAAAAAAAGAAAATAGATGAACATATGGGAGGGGGGAAAGAAAGAGAGGTAAACAAGCCATAAGACTCTTCTTTTAATGTTTATTTGTGAGAGAGAGCGCGCGCGCGCACACACACACACACACACACACACACACACACACACAAGCATGAGTGGGGGAGGGGCAGAGAGCGACAGAGAGGGAGACACAGAATCTGAAGTAGGCTCCAGGCTCCTAGCAGTCAACACAGAGCCCAATGTGAGGTTGGAATTCATCGACAGGACCGCAAGATCATGACCTGAACCCAAGTCAGACAATTAACAGACTGAGCCACCCAGGCACCCTAAGAGACTATTTAAAAAAGAACAAACTGCGGGTTGATGGAGGCAGGTGAGTGGGGGGTGGGTTAGGTGGATGATGAATATTACGGAGGGCATTTGTTATGATGAGCACGGGGTGTTGTATGTAGGAACAGAATAAACTACAATAGAATTCAGGAATTCTATCCCTGAAGCCAATATTGCACTGTATGCTTAACTAACTAGAATGTAAATTTTTTTTGTTCTGTTTATTTTTGAGGCGGGGTGTATGAGCAGAGGAGGGGCAGAGACAGAGGGAGACACAAAATCCCAAGCAGGCTCCAGGCTCTGAGCTGTCAGCACAGAGTCTGATGAAGGGCTCAAACTCGTGAACTGCAAGATCATGACCTAAGCCAAAGTCAGACACCCAACTGACATAGCCACATAGGCGCCCCTAACTAACTAGAATTTAAATAAAATTTTGAGAAAAAAAAAAACAGAGGTAAATTTATTTCAAAAAGAACTTTATACCAGGGGCGCCTGGTTGGCTTAGTCGGTTAAGCATCCGACTTTCGCCTGGATTCAGTCTTGTAACCCTTTTCTTCTCCCTTGGTGATCTCATCTCAGCCACATGACTTTAAATATATTAAATACAGCCCATATACTGATGACTCCCAAATTTCATCTTCAGTTCAGACCTCTCTCCTGAATTCCCAGTGGGTACTCCGCCAACTTGACATCTACACCTGGATATGTGGTAAATCTCTCACATTTAATACCTTTAATGATCAATTCTCAGCTCCCAATGTTTGCCTCCAAACCTGCTCTACTCATGAGTCTTTCCATCTCAGCTGATAGCAACTCCATCCAGCATCCTATCACTTCCTACCCAAATCTCTGCTTCCATCCTGCTATAATCTCTCATCATCCCTGTCCTCAAAACTGCAATTGGCTCCTGCCCTGCTTCCTTCTACAGTGGAATTTCGAAACACAAGCCTCGTAAAATATGTTAGATCATATCACTTCTCTGTTCAAAATCCTTAGAGGTTTCTCCCATCTCACTCAAAGACAAAAACTAAGTCTTCACAATGCCCTACAGGGTCTTAGTTAATCTGCCTCCTCATTGTCTCTGACCTCCTTTCTTCTGTGCTCTGCCTTGCTTACGCTGCTCTAGCCATAGTGGTGCATTCTTTCACATACAGTCATAGTCCTCTAAGGCTATGATTATGCCCATTTTGAGAATGAAAAAAAAAAACAAAACGAACCCAGAGAAGTTCCTTGGCCAAGGTCAACATCAAGTTCTAGAGTCAGAATTTAATCTATTTCACTCCAAGTATAACATGCAATCTCACATAAATCATTATTCTCTAAAATAGGCCCAACTATATTGGAATTTTCTGACAAGGGTAAGATTTCATGTCAGTAGCTAAGTGGTGTTGGGACAACTGAATATATATCTGGAAAGAAAGTTAAGCTGGATTCCTTCCTCTTTTCTTATACCAAATTTAATTTCTGATAGGACAAAGATTTTACTATTAAAATGAATTCCCAAAACATTCAGAATAAATCACAAGTAAAATTATTTATAGTATTTAGAGGAAAAGGAGCAGAAACTCAGAACCACAAAACCCAGAATCATAAAAAAGAAAGACTGGTAATATAGAACATAAATTTTAAAAACTGCTACATGACAAAAATACCATAAACAAGGTCAAAGACAAATAATTAGTGGAAAAAATATTTATAATGAATATGTCAAAGAGCTAATTTTCTGAATTTACTAGGAGCTGGTGCAAATTAAAAAAAAAGAGAATTAGGGGCGCCTGGGTGGCTCAGTCGGTTAAGCGTCCAATTTCGGCCCAGGTCATGATCTGGTGGTTGGTGGGTTTGAGTCCCGCGTCGGGTTCTGTGCTGACAGCTGGCTCATAGCCTGAAGCCTGCTTCGGATTCTGTGACTCCCTCTCTCTCTGACCCTCCCCTGCTCACACTGTCTCTCTCTCTCTCTTTCAGAAATTAAAAAAAAAATTTTTTTTTAAAGAGAATTATTTTTAAAACAAATGTTTTAAAAGTACATGAAAAAGGCACGTGGGTGGCTCAGTCAGTTAAGCACCTGAATTCAGCTCAGGTCACGATCTCACGGTCTGTGAATTCAAGCCCTGCGTCGTGCTCTGTGCTGACATCTCTGAGCCTGGAGCCTGCTTCTGATTCTGTATTCCCTCTCTCTCTGCCCCTCCCCCACTCACACTCTGTCTCTCTCACTCTCAAAAATGAATAAATGCTTAAAAAAAAGTACATGAAAATTTGCCCAACCTCATTGGAAATTAAAGAAATGGAATTTAGGGGCGCCTGGGTGGCTTAGTCGGTTAAGCGTCTGACTTTCACTTAGGTCATGATCTCGCGGTTCGTGAGTTCGAGCCCCGCGTCGGGCTCTGTGCTGACTGCCAGCTCAGAGCCTGGAGCCTGTTTCAGTCTGTGACTCCCTCTCTCTCTGACCCTCCCCTGCTCACGCTGTCTCTCTCTCTCTCTCTCCTAGAAATAAATAAAAATAAAAAAAATTAAAAAAAAGAAATGGAATTTAAATCAGCAAGGAGATATCATTTTTCACGTAGCAGGAAACAAAGGATTCTGATTTTGTTAGCTGCTATCTGGCCTCAGAAAAAATAAAAAATAATGTTAAAAAAAAGTCTTTAGCTGCTACTCATTAGTCCCTACCCATCCTCAAAAATATGTTTAAGAGTTAAATCCACTTTGGTCTAGACCTTGCTTTGAAATATCAATATCCAAAATGTAAACCACCACCTCAACCACTTTTTAGGGTACCATCTCTTAAATATTCATACTGCCTTGTCCATGACCTGGTCTCACACCCACTGTCCACTACCCCAAACCTTCTACTACACCCATAGAGCTCCTGATCCATAATCAACAAAATCCCTATAGTCTCATCCTGGCCCAGAACTCCTCCTCTACCAACTTGAATTAATTGAAATTGGGCTTCCCCAAGGGCACTGATGACCTTCTCTGGTGACAGCAGATCATCCTCTGACACTCCATTGTTTCTCCCCTTGTTTCTTCCTGTTTTTCTTCTCTCAGGTCATTCCCCCTCATTCACCTGTGACTAGGCACATGGCTCACCTCCAAGCTCTGCCATAAATAAATTCTGGGGGACCTCACTGTCCACATAGGCAATCAATCTAATAACTGACTTCAAAAGTCCCTAACTTCTTCGTCTCAAAGATCCTTCATTTTACCCTAGCCACTCACTCCCATGGTGATACCTTGAACTTTTCATTTCTTTCAACTGCTCAATTTCAAAAATTTCTATTCAATTTTAAACAACTCAGGCTCTATAATAGCCTCTCCTTTCAATTTGCATTAACTTCATCAGAACTTCAAATGTGTAAATGTCTCTATTTTCTCTCAATCTACCTGTCCTAATGACCCACATTTTTTTTTAACTTCTTTACTTATCCACCTTCAATTCCATGAACTATCATTTCATTGGGTCCCAGTTTACATTCATAAACAATGGTTTTCCTTACTCCCTGTTAGAGCTCAGTCCACTTGCTACTACTTCAGAAGAGCCTTTCCAGATCGCCCTGGCTAGGTGAGGTCACCCTATAACTGCTTCCACAGAAATATGTTCCACGTTTTCAACACACTTTGAAGAATTAGGATTTTAAGTGTATCTTATATTATCTGATAAATATCTGTCTTCACCATTAGATTCTAGGATCCATGAAGGTGAAACTGTGTAGGAAGCAGACTTTTGCTTTTCATTTGATTCCATTTTGTACTATTTGAATGTACTGACCATCTGTCAAAGTATTTTTTAAGGTAAAATCATGACTCTCATACAAACTAAAAACAGTAGATACCAGAAATTTGATTTAACCCATTAATTAATGAAGGAATCAGTAAGATGTTATGATTAGTTTCAAAGAGAATTCAAAGAACCACATGCATCTGGGCAACAGGAATTGCTAAAATGATTTATAAATAGCTTCAAAATAGATCTATTCTCAGGGTAGAAATCAATTGAATTCCGCTACACACAATTAGTTTGCATTTCTATACACAAGAATTATTTCATTATTATCAATTTTCTCCAACATACAAAATTATAAAATAGCTCCAAAACAATGCATTTCTATATCCATTGGGTAAATTCCTAGCAGAGCTATTGCTGGGTCATAGGGGAGTTGTATTGTTAATTTTTTGAGGAACCTCCACACTGTTTTCCAGAGGGGCTGCACCAGCTTACATTCCCACCAACAGTGTAGGAGGGTGCCCGTTTCTCCACATCCTCGCCAGCATCTAGAGTTCTCTGATTTGCTCATTTTAGCCACTCTGACTGGTGTGAGGTGGTATCTCAGTGTGGTTTTGATTTGTATTTCCCTGATGAGGAGGGATGCTGAGCATCGTTTCATGTGTCTGTTGGCCATCTGGATGTCCTCTTTGGAGAAGTGTCTGTTCATGTCTTCTGCCCATTTCTTCACTGGGTTGTTTGTTTTTCGGGCGTGTAGTTTGGTGAGTTCCTTATAGATTCTGGATATTAACCCTTTATCTGATATGTCATTTGCAACTATCTTTTCCCATTCCGTTGGTTGCCTATTAATTTTCTGGGTTGTTTCCTTGGCTGTGCAGAAGCTTTTAATCTTGATGAGGTCCCAACAGTTTATTTTTGCTCTTGATTCCCTTGCTTTTGGGGATGTGTCAAGTAAGAAGTTGCTGCGGTGGAGGTCAAGGAGGTTGTTTCCTGCTTTCTCCTCTAGGGTGTTGATAGTTTCCTGTCTCACGTTCAGGTCCTTTATCCATTTTGAGTTGATTTTTGTGCATGGTGTGAGAAAATGATCTAGTTTCATTCTTCTGCATGTTGCTGTCCAGTTCTCCCAACACCATCTGTTAAAAAGGCTGTCTTTTTTCCATTGGATATTCTTTCCTGCTTTGTCAAAGATCAGTTGGCTGTATACTTTTGGGTCCACTTCTGAGTTCTCAATTCTGTTCCATTGGTCTATGTGTCTGTTTTTGTGCCAATACCATACTGTCTTGAGGATGACAGCTTTGTAGTAGAGGCTGAAGTCTGGGATGGTGATACCTCCCGTTTTGGTTTTATTTTTCAGTATTACTTTGGCTATTCGGGGTCTTTTGTGGTTCCATACAAATTTTTGGATAGTTTGTTCTAGTTTTGAGAAGTATGCTGGTGCAATTTTGATTGGAATTGCATTGAATGTGTAGAGTGCTTTAGGTAGTAATGACATCTTAACTATATTTATTCTTCCTATCCATGAGCATGGAATGTTTTTCCATTTCTTTGTGTCTTCTTCAATTTCCTTCATAAGTTTTCTATAGTTTTCATCATACAGATCTCTTGTATCCTTGGTTAGGTTTATTCCGAGGTATTTTATGGTTTTTTGTGCAATTGTGAATGGGATCAGTTTCTTGATTTCTCTTTCTGTTGCTTCATTGTTGGTGTATAAAAATGCAACCGATTTCTGTACGTTGATTTTGTACCCTGCAACTTGGCTGAATTCTTGGATCAGTTCTAGTAGGCTTCTGGTGGAGTCTGTCGGGTTTTCTATGTAGAGTATCATGTCATCTGCGAAGAGTGAAAGTTTGACTTCCTCTTTGCCAATTCTGATGCCTTTGATTTCCTTTTGTTGTCTGATGGCTGATGCTAGGACTTCCAGCACTATGTTAAACAACAGTGGTGAGAGTGGACATCCCTGTCGTGTTCCTGATCTCAGGGGGAAAGCTCTCAGTTTTTCCCCGTTGAGGATGATGTTAGCTGAAGGCTTCTCATAGATGGCTTTGATGATGTTTAAGTAGGTTCCTTCTATCCCAACTTTCTCGAGAGTCTTTATTAAGAAGGGATGCTGTATTTTGTCAAATGCTTTTTCTGCATCTATTGACAGGATCATATGGTTTTTATCTTTTCTTTTGTTGATGTGATGTATCACATTGATTGATTTGTGAATATTGAACCAGCCCTGTAACCCAGGAATGAATCCCACTTGATCTTGGTGGATAATTCTTTATATGTGCTGTTGGATTCGGTTTGCAAGGATCTTGTTGAGGATTTTTGCATCCGTATTCATCAAGGATATTGGCCTGTAGTTCTCTTTTTTAGCTGGATCTCTGTCTGGCTTGGGAATCAGAGTGATGCTTGCTTCATAAAATGAGTCCGGGAGTTTTCCATCGATTCCTATTTTTTGGAATAGCTTGAGAAGAATTGGGATTAATTCTGTTTTAAATGTCTGGTAGAATTCCCCAGGGAAACCATCAGGTCCAGGGCTCTTATTTGTTGGGAGATTTTTGATCACTGATTCAATTTCTTCACTCGTTATGGGTCTGTACAGGTTTTCTATTTCTTCCCTTGTGAATTTTGGTAGTGAGTGTGTGTTTAGGAATTTGTCCATTTCTTCTAAGTTGTGCAATTTGTTGGCATATAATTTTTCATTGTATTCCCTGATAATTGCTTGTCTTTCTGAGGGGTTGGTTGTAATAAGTCCATTTTCATTCATAATTTTGTCTGTTTGGGTGCTCTCTCTTTTCTTTTTGAGAAGCCTGGCTAGAGGTTTGTCAATTTTGTTTATTTTTTCAAAAAACCAACTCTTGGTTTCATTGATCTGTTCAATTGTTTCTTTGGTCTCTATGTTGTTTATTTCTGCTCTGATTTTTACTATTTCTCTTCTTCTACTGGGTTTAGGGTGTTCTTGTTTCTCTGCCTCTAATTTCTTTAGGGGAGCTGTTAGATTTTGGACTTGTGCTTTTTCTAATCTCTTGAAATAGGCCTGGAGAGCAATGTACTTTCCTCTTAGGACTGCCTTGGTCGCATCCCATAGATTTTGGATTGTTCTGTTTTCATTTTCTTTTGTTTCCATATATTTTTAAATTTCCTCTCTAATTGCCTGATTGGCCCATTCATTCTTTAGTAGGGAATTCTTTAACCTCCATGTTTTTAGAGGTTTTCCAGAATTCTTCCTATGATTGATTTCAAGTTTCAAAGCATTATGATCTGAGAGTGTGCATGGTATGATCTCAATGCTTTTATATTTATTGAGGGATGCTTTATGTCCCAGTACATAATCTATCTTGGAGAATGTGCCATGCGCACTTGAGAAGAAAGTAAATTCCCTGGCCTCAGGATGTAAAGTTCTAAATATATCTGTCAGATCCATCTGGTCCAATGTGTCTTTCAAGTCCATTATTTCTTTAGTGATTTTCTGTCTGGTTGACCTGTCCATTGCTGTAAGCGGAGAATTAAAGTCCCCTGCTATTAGCACATTCTTATCTTCTATAAGCTTGTTGTTTCTGTTTGTGATTAATTGTTTTAGATATTTAGGTGTTCCCATATTCGGTGCATAGACATTTATGATAGTTAGTTCTTCCTTATGGATAGACTCTGTAATTATTATGTAATGCCCTTCTTCATCTCTTGTTATTGTCTTTAATTTAAAGTCCAGTTTGTCTGATATAAGTATAGCTACTCAGGCTTTCTTTTGATTTCCAGTAGCATGATATATATTTCTCCATTCCCTTACTTTTATCTGAAGGCATCTTACAGCTAAAATGAGTTTCTTGTAGACAGCATATAGATGGATTTTGGTTTTTTTTATACATTCTGCTACCCTATGTCTTTTGATTGGAGCATTCAGTCCATTTACATTCAGTGTTATTATTGAAATATGTGGGTTTAGAGTCTTTGTATCCTTTGTGGGGTTCATGTTTGTGGTGGTGTCTCTGGTATCTATGTTCCTTGCAACCTTTCCTTCAGAGTGTCCCCCTCAGGATTTCTTGTAGGGCTGGCTTAGTGGTGACAAATTCTTTCAATTTCTGTTTATTTGGAAAGGTTTTTATCTCTCCTTCTATTTTGAATGACAGGCTTGCTGGATAGAGGATTCTTGGCTGCATATTTTTACTGTTCATCACACTGAAGGTCTCCTGCCATTCCTTTCTGGCCTGCCACGTTTCAGTAGATAGGTCTGTCACCACTCTGATAGGTTTCCCTTTGTATGTTAGGGCCCTTTTCTCCCTAGCTGCACCTTTTCATGAGTCTGTTGGCCATCTGTATTTTTCTTTGGAAAAATGTCTATTCAGGTCTTCTGCCCATCTTTTTTTTTAAGTTTATTTATTTATTTATTTTGAGAGAGAGAGACAGAAAGAGCATGTGCTTACAAACAGGGAAGGAGTGCCTGAGAGAGGGGGAGAGAGAGAATCCAAGCAGGCTCTGTGCTTGTCAGTGTGGGGGCTCAATCTCACAAACCATGAGATCATGACCTGAGCTGAAATCATGAGCCAGATGCTTAGCCAATTGAGCCACCCAGCTGTCCCTGCCCATTTTAAAATTAGATTATTTGTTTTTTAGTGTTATGTATGTTCTTTATATATTTTAGATATTAGTCTCTTATCAGATACATTTTTTGAAATATATTCTCCTATTTGGTAAGTTGCTTTTTCATGTCCTTAGTGGCTTCCTTCACTGTAAAAAAGCTTTTTATTTTGGTGTAGTGCCTCTTGTTTATTTTTGTTCTTATTGCCTTTGCTCTTAGTGTCAAATCCAAAAAATCATCACCAAGACCAACTTCGAGCCTCAGTGCTATTTTTTCTTCCAGGAGTTTCACAGTTTTGGGCCTTACATTCAAGTCTGTTTTTTAAAGAAGTCAAATTTTCAGAATATGGAAGTGGCTATACAACATCTAAAAAGAAAACAATGGCTGGGGGGGGGGGAGCGAGGGGAGACAAACTACTACCCAGCATGTGTGTGAGAATCTGAGGGAAAGCAGCTAATGTGTACCAGCATAAGGAGCAGGCTGAGGAAAGCCAGACCCAGGCAGCTGGAAGCCATTAGCCTTTTGAGTCTCTGGAGCTGGAGAAGGGACATTCCTTGCTTCCTATTGCCCTTCATAGATGGCACTGCCCTCAAGTCAGGAGGGCGCTGAGGACGGGGGGGAGCTTGGGAAGGACAAGTGATGCCCTCCTCTGTTGGGAGAAGAGAGTCATGATGTACTTCTGGATACTTCAGGAACCAAAAAAGCAGTAGTGCGGGGGTGCAGTTGTGACAGTGGAAATCAGCTTAGCAATAGGCTGCCACCAGGGACCATGGTGGTAACCAGAGAGGTAGACTAGAACATGATCCAGAAGATGAAGTGCTGAGGGACAGGACCTATTGGGTGCATGAGCCACTGGAGGACAACAATATTATAATAAACTTGGTCAAAGGAGGGGAGGGTGAGATGGTGCTGCAGTTCACACACATACTAGTGTCTAGACAGGCAATGTGCTGGGACCTTAAGAAAACCAGGGATACTCGGGCCAAGCCGAGGGGCCTGCAAGAGGGTCAGTGTGGACCAGTGCTGAGTTGTGGTCAGAGTAGTCCTGCTGACCTGCTGAGCCTGCACGGCAGCCTGGGCCAGAGCCTTGACCACATGGGAGGAAACGAGGAGTCCAAGGGACCCAAATTCTGCCCCACAGACATCCTGGTTATTAGATGGTGGGTGCAGCCACCAGGCAGGAGGTAGCAAACTACCCAGTGATTACCCACATGTGACTGCAGGCATGGCCGTCATCACAGCAATTCATACATGGATTTTTTGCTGGTACTGGGGCACAGTGTTTCAGGAGAAGGCTCTGCACGTCGTCAGCTCAGATGTGGTCAGTGTTGCTCAGCAAAGGGCCATCCAGAACACCCTGGATCCACTAGCCTTCCTGCTACAGCCATGGTAGAATCAGAGTCTTAATCATAGTGTGTCCATGTTCAGCCAAGCCTGAGACAGAGCCATATGAGTTGTCCACTGAATCTTCTCAGTCCTCTTAGCTCTTGGTGAAGGTCCTTGTGATCTGGGACTGGATGTTGGTGGTGGTTGTGCTGAAATGCCTGAAGATCTGGGCCACCAGGCAGGTAGCAAACCACCCAGTGATTATCCACATCTAACTGCAGGCATGGCTGTCATCACAGCTGGAATCAGTTCATGCACGGATTTTTCTAGATACAGTGCAGGGTTATCCTTCAGCACCTTTGCCATCAGATAGATGATTAGGGCCAGATTATTCCACACCACATTCACATTCCTTTTTTTTCCCTCTTCTGTGGCAGCTATAATCTTGATTTCAGTCCTGACAAAAACTTCCGGTTTTGGAAACAAGATGTCTGCTCCTTTTTCAAATCCCACGCTTTGAAAAGCATTTATAAATCTGTCTCAAAACTCTTCACAAGACATGTAATTGCTTCCTAGTTCATATAATCTTGGGTTTTATACATACACACACACATATACACCCATAAATACCCGATGCCAGATTTTTCATAAATACTCAACTCCAGCTACTGTGAATATTGACTCCTCTGAATTGTTTTAGAAAATCAACACAATACATTAAAATCAAGTGCGGGGAAATTTGCTCGTCTCACAACAACTTTTATTTTGTAATTTAACTATTATTAAATTGAGTTTGAGCCCCGGGGTGGGCTCTGTGCTGACAGTCTTTAGACTGCATCAGATTCTGTGTGTGTGTGTGTGTGTGTGTGTGTGTGTGTGTGCCTCTCCCCTACTCTCTGTGTCTCTTTCTCTCAAAAATAAATAAAAACGTAAAAAAAAAAAATTAAAGAAAAAAACAAGCCCGTTGTGGAGCACGAGGGCCATGAACTTTGAACTTGTACTGACAAAAAACGGTAACAATCTCCCATCCTCACCACCCCCGGTTGCCCCCACGCTGCCCTTGCTGTTCCCTACCATCCCTCCCCTCAACCATCTCCTCTCTGGCCTATGGCCTTTTGAACCCACTGCTCCAGGCTCCCCCGTCCGCCAACCCGCCCAGGAGCTGGGTTTCCCATGCCCTGCCCTCCCACCAACCACACAGGCCGCCCACCTGCTTCTAGGCCTCTTTGGTGCCAAATCTCGAATTTCTCTGATGAGCCTGCTTCCCGGTGGCTATAAATATGGAGGGGCATGTCCAGCACAAAGTGGGTGAAGCACAGCACACACAGATCTCTCTCTCCCAGGAATCTCGTGGGATGGCCGGCCCCTTCCGGTGCATTCAGGTAACCCCCCCGCCCACTCTGGAGTCATCAGGCCTCCGCAAGTCCAGGTTGTACAGAGCAGCAGACGGGCCAGAAAATCCAGATAGTCACGGCAATGGACGCCTCTGGTTTCCCCAAGCAGCAGTTCATCCTCATCAGCCCAGACGAGCTGGAACTGAGAAGGCGATTCTGGCTTCCCTGGAGACATCCAACGCCAAGCAGCTCATTCTCACCACCTGGGACAGCCTCATCCCCGGCGGGATCCAGATCGTCAGGGTCTCCGTTTCTGTGGACCGTTTCTGTGGAAGGCCCACGTCCCGTGGCCCCCGGTGATAAGTACTGTACGGTCTGTGGCAACAAAACACCTGGGTGTCACTATGGGGCTGTCGGTTGTGAAGGAGGCGAAATTTATTACAAAGGGACATACGGAAAAATTTGACCTACAGCTGTCAGAGCAACTAAGACTGCATCATCAGTAAGCACCACCTAAAGAGCTATCAGTTTTGCTTAATGAAAAAGTGCTTAGAGAAGAGTATAAAAATGGAAATTGTACAGTGTGAACAGAAGCCTTTTAGGGGGAAACAAAAGGAAAAAGCTCTCTGATGTGAAATAGGAAAACCAAGGAACTGTGCTCCTTTAGCTGAGAAATAGGTCTTCTTGATGCAGGATGCTGTGAACATCCAGCACCCTTGATACACGAGGATGTTATGGGTCTCCTGATCATGGATTCTAAAGCTGACATGAGCCAGGGGCCTCTGGGCACACTGGCAAATGTAGATCCCTTGCCAACCTAAGTGAATCCCTTAACAATGGTAAGTCTTCAGAATACCATGGGAGAACCAGTTTGCAAGTGAGATTCCTTGAGCATATGATACCTTAGCAAAAGCACTTAATACCACAGCTTCTTGTCTCCCAGCCTGGCAGACAAAACAGTGGAGGAGAGATCATCCACGTCATCACTGGAGAGCAGTCCACACCCATCGTTGAGGTCAAAGGTATCCAACTTTTAGACACTTACATCACATTTAGCTTCATGATGCCTACCCCATTCCAGAATACCTCAACATGTGCTACATCTGCAAGTCTACACCCCCCTTGCTTTTCCTCCCTGTGCCAGCTGTTCAGACACGTGGTCAGGAATGCAACATCAGCCTTATGCTGCCCTGCTGGAATGAGCTCTTCAGCCTTGGCCTGGTGAGTCTCTCCAATATCCTGACAGCTATGGTCAACCACCTGCAGAACAGCATCCAGGAAGATAAACGTTCTGGTTACTGAATAAAGCAAGTCATGGAGCACAGCCGGAAGCATCAGGACTTCTGTTAACAGTATGGTGAAGCTGGATACGAACAGCTCTGAGTATGCATACTAAGGTAAGCTATAGTTCTCTTTAGTCCTGATCATTCAGGCTTGACCAGCACAAACCAGCTTGAAAACTCCAAGAAAATACAGAGATGGGCTTACAAGACTACGTCCAGAAACTACTCAGAAGACACTAATTGGCCTGGATTTTCATCTGTCTTCTGGCACATAGGCTGATGAACTCCGACATAACAGAACAACTTAATTTTTTATTTGTTTTGTTTTACTGGTTGCATCCTCAGTGCTTTGATAGCATAATCCCCTACACCCTCAGGATAGAGACGACAGAGTACAATGGCCAGATCACCAGAGCCAGTTGCTAGTGCACACCACACGCCTGCTGAGAAGCAAGATAATCTCAGGACTGCTCAGATACAAAGACAATGAAGTTGTGATATTTTGGTATGTACAAATATTAGCCATTTCCTACCTCATGTCTTCTTACTTGATAATCCCAGACAATAGCAACCAAAAACTAACAGGATCCTTTCTTGCCACAAGAAATGTTTTAATGCCTTTTGATAACAAAGCAGATTTTGGAACAATCATTTAACTTAATTTGTAGTTAGAAATTCTCAAAGGACAAATAACAAAGTTTTATAATATCAGAGACTATAATTAAAGAAAACTAAATATTTTAAAAAACAAAGCCTTATATTCCACACTAAATTCTAGTTCATTAAGAAAGAAAAAAACCTTAAGATAGACATTCACAAATAATTTGCCATTAACGTTCCATTTAATGCTCAGTTTAACTTGTCACCTAATAAGTTTTATGAACAGTATTTTTAAGAACACAAAATTAAGTAGACAGGTTGATAGAATTCAAGCCAATATTCTCCCAACCTCTTCCAAAGAATAAGACCACAAAAGATTACTATGCCCTTTTGCCTTGTACTTAGTATAGTAATTTGCATTAATATGGTATGTGATGGTTTAGCTCATATTCAATAAAGCAGCTAATTGCCTATTAACAGTTGTGCTTTAAAAACAAAGATTAAAGCGTAGCAAAAACAAAATTTTAGAGAAGATTTCATTTCAAAATTTCAAGAGGTAATTAGATAACCTGTGCTTTTATTTACTTGTGTTAAGTATGCGATATTCCAACATGTAGATTCCTTTTAAAAAGCATTGGCACTTAAAATTATTTCTGTTTGTCAAAATTTCACTTACCTATGCCATTATTATTAGGCATTTGGTGGAAATAAAAAAACAGTACTGCATGCTGAAACACAAATGTAGGCAAAATTAACACTAAAACTATTACATGTCTATAGCTTATTTTTAAAGACAAGAATTACCCATACCCACATTATGCTCTTAATTCACCTGGCAATCCTTGGTATTATGTTGCCCTTCCCTTGATTAAAAAAAAAAAAAAAAAAGAAAAGAAAAAAGTGAGTACCACTAATTGAACAAGAAAAGGAAAAATAGCCATTTCTAAAGATTATTATTTTTAATTGAAATTTTTATTGAGATCATTTTAGATTCATGTGTAGTTCTAAGAAATGATACAGAGATCACTTTGCTCATGTTACCCTAATGGCAACATTTTGCAAAACTGTAGTATAAAATCACATCCAAGGGGGAGAGGGCAAGATGGCGGAGAAGTAAGGAGCTCCGTACTTGCACTCGCGCCCATACATCACACAGAAAAGATCTGAAGCCACTGGAAACCTTACAAAACCTGAGAGATTGGGAGAAAAAGGACGCTGAATCCACTGAGAAAGCCTTCTAATGTGAGTGCGAACTGGGGAAGATAAAATCGGGCCGGGATCGGAGACTCCAGGGTGGGAGGCGATCCCCCTCTAC